>NC_053389.1:136171288-136471288 GCF_905171765.1 Bufo bufo | reverse complement strand
CCTGACCTCAGCATCTGAGGAAAGGGATTTAGGAGTAATTATTTCAGAAGACTTAAAGGTGGGAAGACAATGTAATAGAGCAGCACGAAATGCCAGCAGAATGCTTGGATGTATAGGGAGAGGTATAAGCAGTAGAAAGAGTGAAGTGCTTATGCCGCTGTACAGAACACTGGTGAGATCTCATTTGGAGTATTGTGCGCAGTACTGGAGGCCATATCTCCAGAAGGATATAGATACTCTAGAGAGAGTTCAGAGAAGAGCTACTAAACTAGTACATGGATTGCAGGATAAAACTTACCAGGAAAGGTTAAAGGACCTTAACATGTATAGCTTGGAAGAAAGAAGAGACAGAGGGGATATGATAGAAACTTTTAAATACATAAAGGGAATCAACTCGGTAAAGGAGGAGAGCATATTTAAAAGAAGAAAAACTACCACAAGAGGACACAGTTTTAAATTAGAGGGGCAAAGGTTTAAAAGTAATATAAGGAAGTATTACTTTACTGAGAGAGTAGTGGATGCATGGAATAGCCTTCCTGCAGAAGTGGTAGCTGCAAATACAGTGAAGGAGTTTAAGCATGCATGGGATAGGCATAAGGCCATCCTTCATATAAGATAGGGCCGGGGGCTATCCATAGGATTCAGATATATTGGGCAGACTAGATGGGCCAAATGGTTCTTATCTGCCGACACATTCTATGTTTCTATGTTTCTAATACAAAATGCCACGTGTTTTTTCAAGCAGGGGATAAAATAAAACAATGAATCTCATTCTTTATGGGACATAAAAAGCTGGAAAATGAGTGGAAAAAAGGTCACTCCCAGGCCATGCTGCATGTTTGTGCTGCATTTAATAACTCCAGCAGGTTTCCAAGTAACATCTGGAAATGATGTTTATTGCCTAAAGCACAGCAAAAAATGCCCTAAAAAAGACCATATGTGCCACAACACAGTACCTGCAGGCAGCCTAATCGCTCCCTACTGTCAGACTAAGCTCCCTTGGCACTGGGGCAAACCAACACTCCATTCTTGTATGTGGTATTATATTAGCTATATCCTTGTACATATGCAATAGTATTATAAAAGCTGCATTTTTGTACATTGCGACAGTCAGTGGCGTACATAGAGAAGTAAGGGCCCCATAGCAAGGATCAAACCAGGCCCTCCGCACAGGGTTTCCGTCTAAACCCTTTTCAGTGACCCTTGGGCCATTTTTCCACTGCTTCATTTGCTAAAAGTTGTTCCTTTAGAGGGTAGAGTCCTGACCAAGTTTTCACCTCCAGTAGAAGAGGAGATGATCCCAACTAAGACTGGGCCCCCTCTTGCCCTGGGCCCCATAGCAGTCGCATGGTCTGCTGCTATGGTATTCTTAAAGTTATACTCTTGTACATAGGGAGCAGTATTATAGTACTTACAGTTTTTTACTTAGGGACCTGTATTATAATAGCTATGGTCTTGTCACTACAGGCAGTATTATACTAGTTATATTTTTGTACATAGTTGCAGTAATATATTAGCTATAGTCTTGTACATACAGACATTATTATAGTACTTATATTCTTATACATAGGAGCAGTATTATAGTAATTATATTCTTGTACATAGGAACAGTATTATAGTAGTTATATTCTTGTACATATGGGCAGTAATATAGTAGTTATATTCTAGTACATATGGGCAGTATTATAGTAGTTATATTCTTGTACATAAGAGCAGTATTATAGTAGTTATATTCTTATACATAGGAGGCAGTGTTATAGTGTAGTGTCCCACTAGGTAGGAGTGGGCACTACACAAGGGTCAATTGGGTCACGTGTTACTTCTGCTCACAAGGGACAGCGATATTATATTTAACTATGCATTTAATGTATTTTTCTATGTGTTATTACATGTGTTGTTTCCCCTGTGATATGCATAGCAGGCCTATTAGGGTGTAGTTAGGCATCCTAGACACTAGAGGGAGATAGGGAGCCCCTAGTATAAATGTTCAGGCCCAGACAGGGAGGAGTTAGTCTGTAGTCAGGAGTCTGTGGACACAGAAGTGAGAGGGCATCTTAGCCAGAGATATGCTGAGGGCCTCCTCCTGACATGCAGCTAGATAGTCCAGGCTGCTAGTTGCTACCAGGAGGCTAGTGAAGGATTATAGCTTGCCTGTTGATAAAGTGAGCCACAGTTAGCTCAGAAGATTACCCCAAGAGAAGAGATGTACCTCCTGGGAGAAACCTGCAGCTTCCCTCACAACAGGAACCATACAACCAGCTCAGATAAGTAAGCTGATGGGCAGAAGTACTATAACATAAAAGCAAGGGTCAATACGGGAGGAAGATTTATTTACCAAGGATTAAAGCCAGCATTTAGGCATCCGGGCCTTGGGATACAGCCAGCCAGAATAGCTGTGGAGATAGTGCAGCCGGGGCTGTGAAGCATTAATTGTATTACCCTCCAAGTATCTTGCAAGATTATACCTGCCATATTATTGAATGTAAGCCTGCTTGTGGAACATTGACATAAGGAACTGCATCATCATCTCCGTACAAAGTTTGGACTGTTTTCCAAGTAAAGCAACGTTTGGTTCACCATATCATCTGTGTACCTCAATTACTGCTATTAGAAACCGGTGTGCCACCGTTACAGGCACTGGCGTCACGATCCTTAAAGGGACCTTGCCCCAGGCACTCAAAACACCCACAACATCCAGGGCACCTCATCCACCATCAGGTCTGGTCCCTACATCCAGAGTGTGCCCCAGAGGAACTTGTGTCTACCTCTCCTTCACTGCCGCATGCCTGCCCAGGGTCCTCCAAAAAGTGAGTAACCCTCGATTGCCCATAACCGTGACCTCACTATCGCAATACCCTGCAGGTCTGGCGTGCTGCAATAGTAGTTATATTCTTGTACATAGGAGCAGTATTATAGTAGTTATGTTCTTGTACATAGGAGGCAGTATTATAGTAGTTATGTTCTTGTACATAGGAGGCAGTATTATAGCAGTTATATTCTTGTACATAGGAGCAGTATTATAGTAGTTATATTCTTGTACATAGGGAGCAGTGCTATAGTAGTTATATTCTTGTATATAGGAGGCAGTATTATAGTAGTTATATTCTTGTACATAAAGGCCGTATTATAGTAGTTATATTCTTTGTCAATTTTCTTTTTATTGAGCAGTGAAAATATCTAGGTAAAGGATCCAACTCCTTACCTCACTTGCACAGCAGGTATAATGATATACAACAGAGGAGCATACATGTAATATACATAATTGAGTACATTGCAAATAAAGACAGCGTAGTATGTAGTAGAACATACATCAAACGTTATACAGAGTGTATACAGAGAGGCAATAGACCTAAACATTCAATCTAAGTCATATAAAGTGCATTCTCATTAATAACATTATGTGCGAAGAGTGTATAAACCTTTACTGTGGCAATGTGTAAGTCAGATTGTGCTATACCGTCATAATAAGCCTGTCTTATAAGCAAATGTAGTGCTTCCTTATTTATTAGTAAAGCAAATGCAGCTATACTTAGTGTAGGCAAGGAGTAGGCCAAAGCCTAACTAGGGGTGGGGGATAAGGGTAACTGCGGATAGGTAAACATGGATTTGGAGGGGGGGGGGGGATCAGGCCTTATTGGCAAGGCCCTCCTGTACACGCATGTGTCCTGTGTTTCTTATGTAAGGAAGACGGACTAACCCGCAATCTGTTGGTTGGTATAAGGTTCAAATGCGATGAGTAAGTAAGAGGATGGGAGGCTAATTTGTATCTCCATCTTGCCGGGGAGTAATAGGCTCCGGGTTGGGAGTTCTGAATGTCAACCAGGGTCTCCAAACCTTCAGATATTTCCCATCCCGCCAGCTCCTCCATTCGGCATATCTGATCCACCTTCATTATCCAATGTGAACTTGTCGGAGGATCTTCACTGAGCCGTCTCTGTGGTATGAGTAGCCTCGCTGCCTGTATTAGGTGCGTGACTAAGTTCCTTTTAGAGGGAAACAACGCAGGCGTGGGGAGCCAGAGGAGCACTAGCGCTGGTGACAGCTGAATAGGTATATTCATCACCTTGTTTATTATGTCCAATACACTGTCCCAGTATGGGCGGATTTTTCGGCAGGACCAAAATATATGTGTCTGTGTACCTGGGGCCTCCTTGCACCTCCAGCACTGATCTGTGCTGCTGAGTCCCTTCAGGAATAATTGCTTGGGGGTTTGGTACCATTGTGTGAGTACTTTTAAATGAATGCTCTTGCACCTTAATAGTAGAGAGAAGGGAAAAAAAAGATCACCAAATGGCGCCTAACTGCTACCAGATTATGTTTATAGGAAATATACACTATGTATAAGATATATATTAGATTATATAAGACAAGTAGAAAATATATGCAATAAGGTAGGGGGCTGTGTAAGCTTATTGATACAAACTAAATATAAATAGGTACCCCTTACCAATAAAAAGTGGAACACTTAGTATTCAGTATCCATATGATTAGACTATCTGACATCCGGTTCTGACGTCCGGTGGATAGTATAATAAGGAAAGACAGTAAAAGGTATTTAAAATACGTATAAAACGGGTGCTATACACCACACTCACTTCACCAGGGAGGGGTGTAGTGGGATAAAGCTCAAGACACCCAAAACAACCACCTCCCTCGCCTGGCTCACTCGTAGAATTGCTGGAAGATACGGCAGTCCAACACTTTGTACTTCTGGTATATTCCTTTAATTAGATCAGTCAGGTAATCTCAACGCGTTTCGGGGAATAACAGACCCCTTCCTCAGGAGCAAGGTTCAGTGGAGACATTAATAATATCACCTTAACACCTTATATCACCTTAACACATCGAGAAAAGCCGTGAGAGTGTGCATGTATACGCAAAATGTCTGTTTCTGTAAACTCTATGTCCAGTTCGGCAGCCCAAGTTTTCAGTGCTAGATATAATTTTGAAATTATCTTACTTGGGGAGGGGTCTCTAATTGCAATAGTTTTTCGAACCATGTCATTTCTGCTGTATGCTGTTTGTTGCCTAGCAATGGCTTACTAATGGAGTTAAATTCTATTGTGTCCATGAAGTTGCTGGTTGATAAAATGCGGTTTAATGGGTGCTATAGTAGTTATATTCTTGTACATAGGAGGCAGTATTATAGTAGTTATATTCTTGTACATAGGAGGCAGTGTTATAGTAGTTATATTCCTGTACATAGGAGCAGTATAATAGTAGTTATATTCTTGTACATAGGAGCAGTATTATAGTAGTTATATTCTTGTACATAGGGGGCAGAATTATAGTAGTTATATTCTTGTACATAGGGAGCAGTATTATAGTAGTTATATTCTTGTACATAAGGAGCAGTATTATAGTAGGTATGTTCTTGTACATAGGGAGCAGTATTATAGTAGCTATATTCTTGTACATAGGGAACAGTATTGTAGTAGTTATATTCTTGTACATAGGGAGCAGTATTATAGTAGGTATGTTCTTGTACATAAGGAGCATTATTATAGTATAGTCTTATGGTGCATAGGGGTCAGTATTCCAATAGTTGAATTCTCTAACTGGAGGAGCACAAAGGGTGATTTATTCTGGGGACTTAAACAGGATATTATTGCTGTGTGGGACCTAAAAGGCAACACTATTATTGTGTGAGACCTAAAAGGGGCTCTGTTATGTTGAGGGACCTAAAAAGAGGCACTATAGCTGTGTGGGACATACAGAGTACATTATCGCTATTTGGGACTAAAAAGGGGCACTTTTACTGTGTTGGGCACTAATACCATCTGGGTTGCTATTATTGAGTCACTATCTGTCTAGCACTACTGTTTTCAGGGACAGTATTGAGTTGCCTGTAAGAAATCATCTGGGCAATCTGGGGTGAATAGAGAGAAAAACAGAAAAGCTAAAGACACCAATCAGTGGAAATATTACTTGTTAGTCCAAACTGATTTCTTTCAGGGTATACATGTAATGGTCCTTTTTTTATATTACTACAGCAAAACCACAGCAAGATGTCATGGTTTTGCCATCATTTCACCCTGACATGATTACTATGTCTGAATATGCCCCTATGATGTTTAAAGGGGGTTGTCTGAATGTTTAATACTAATAACCTATCCTCAGGATAGGTCATCATTATGTGATAGGTGGGGGTCCCATGACTGACACCCATGCCGATCAACTGTTTGAAGATTAGCTTTACTGCAGCACAGCCCCACTCATTTGAATGAGGCTGAGCTGCTCCTAGGCCATGTCAATGAACGTGACGTCACTGGCCGAGGAAGAGACCATAGATCTCACAGTGCACTACGGTCTCTTCAAACAGCTCAAAGGTGGCGATGCAAGGAGTCAGCCCCCCACCAATCAGATACTGATGACCTATCGTGGGGATAAATCATCAGTATTAAACAAACAATCAGACAATCCCCTTAATTGAATGTGTAAATATGGTAACAATTGGGGTCATTTATCAAAGTGGTGTAAAGTAGAACTGGCTTAGTTGCCCATAGCAACCTATCAGATTCCACCTTTCATTTTCCAAAGGAGCTGTCAAAATGAAAGGTGGAATCTGATTGGTTGCTATGGGCAACTAAGTCAGTTCTACTTTACACCAGTTTGATAAATGACCCCAGATGTACGTGAGGGGGGCCCATTTCATGAAACCGTTATACTGGGCGCACCAATGTAGTAGTATGACGTAATTTAAGTAAAAGTAGAGGGATGGCACTCAGAACAACTGAGGTGTATGGAAAAGTAATACTATTTAATATGGGATAGCTGATAGTAAAAAATTTTTTTACTATCAGCTATCCCATATTAAATAGTATTACTTTTCCATACACCTCAATTGTTCTGAGTGCCATCCCTCTACTTTTACTCATATTCCCTCACCACAAGCGCTGGGTACGCTCTGTTTGGATTGAGCACCATATTCCATCCTCTTGTCAATAGAGAGCCGCCTCACTTTTATACTTTATGACGTAATTTAGTAGTTATTTTCTTGCTCACAGAGAACAGTATTATAGTGACTACTTTCTTGTCTTTCTTGATGCACTGATATAGTAGATGGGACAACTTTCAAAAACAAACTTACTCTCTTATTTCATAGTTTTTTAATCTTCTATGTAGAAAGCATTGTGCAGATTCAAGGTTACTGGTAAAAAAAATAAAAAAAATACCAATTTAATGGATGACAATTTAGTTAAAAAGAAATTTCTGGATATTGACTATATTTCATAAATCATTTAATGTTTTTGGCTCCAGGTACTAGTTATTTATTTAGCTTCTGTTACTTAGTTCAATGTGATTTGTTGTGTAACATGTTTTTCAGTACTTTCTAACGTTATCATTTCTTGAAATTAATTTTACCAGTTCAATAACATTGAATACAATTAGGGAGAATATTTGTGAATATATGTAGACACCAGCCTTTGTTATTTCACATTGTAGATGCAGCAGAGCCCAAAATGTCATTTAAACCATAATCCCACCACTGATATAAAACTCAACAGAGGACCACATCCCACCTCTTACAACTTCACGTTGTTACCAAGGGATGGCTTGTTCTTGAGGACCCAACCTGCCCAAACATTACATGGATGACTATATCAATAGCATTGTGGATGTGAGATCCAGTTCTGTTTTTCTCCCTTGATATATTACATGAATGACTATTGACAATGAAGGGGATGATAGGGTTGCATCCATTTTTGTTAGCGATGGCAGCTGATTACCAGGGACCCTATGTAATTGATTTATCATTGGAGTATGTGGGTTGCATCATTAAAGGGGTTTTCCGAGATTTTGATACTGATGACCAATCCTCCTGGATTGTTTGAGAAGGCATCCGCCCTCCTGTGACAACCGTGGCCTTCTCCGTGCTTATCAAGCACAGTACAGAACATTGTAAAGCGGATGTACTTGGTATCTCACTCAGCCCCATTCACTTCAATAGGGCTGAGCGCGATAGCAAGCACAGCCACTATACGATGTACGGCGCTGTGCTTTGTAAGCTGCGAGAAGGCCGCAGCACTCACAGGAGCTCCAGTACCTTCTCAAACAGCTGATTGGCAGGGGTGTCTGATGTCAGACCCCCACCGATCACATACTGATGACCTATCCAGAGGATTGGTCATCAGTATCAAATTCCTGCAAAACCACTTTAAGTGGATTTTCTCAACTGGACAAACGTCCATCATCCATGTAATATATTGTTGCATAGTTGTGATCCATTTATTTTCAGTAGCATAAAGGCTTATGTGTAGTGTCCCATGTGGGGGATCACCTCTACCTGGGTGTTCTATGATACCCACTCTGCCATAAAATTCTATGAATATTTTGGTCTTCAATATGCAGGAAAAATGCACAAAATAGTGTCGTAGGAGTAAAATAATGGACACGGAAATGGCACTCTACAGGATGTGACAACTCGGGGTCATTTAGCTCTCCAGGATCGCCATCTTCTCACCTTAGACGGTTGGCACACCTCAAGAAGCCACTCCAACACTGCAGATTTGGGTGCAAACTGGCCACGACCAGCTTTATTGTCACTTTTACAGCACTCCAAACAAATCATAAACACAATTCCTCGGCCATCTGGCCACTGACTACACAGTATTTCTCCCTCTCTATCGGGATCTGGGTCTACCACCCAGCTCCCCTAAACACAACACTTGCTTACCCTACCCAGGGTTAGAGGGTCCCGGCTCCCACAGGCCTTGGCGCATCCTGTTTCTTCCCCAGACTGGGAGCCCTGATTGAGGAGCCCAGTCCACCTTTACCTGAGCTCCTCAGGTGGCTACTAATTACCTTCATTACCAGCCTAGCTGATCCACACAGAGGAAAAAAAAACATTATTTCCTCGAGTTTCTTGTTCTCATATGGCCCTCTGGCAGCTCCACTGCCACAAGGGATATTGCGCAGCACAAGCATAGTCTTACCACTCAAGTTACAGCACAGAAATTAGGCAATATTATAGTACAGGGATAATGTGCTAGGTGATGTCATAGCACATGAAAAATGCAAGTGATGATGTCACCATACTGGAAGAATGCAAAATGGGATACTGCTGTGGAACTAATGCGGTCAGCAAGAGAGTAACAAGCAACAATGGGGCTTCAAAGAAGTCATTATTTTACTAGGTAAATCTTAACCAACTAATAGCTTTTCGTATTGTAGCATCAATTCCAGGCAGTTCCAAACCATTTTTAGCGTAAATGTTGATTTACACTAATGTTAAAGTTGAGGGAGACTGTCAGCAGTTTTGGCCATGCAATCCTGCTGACAGCACCACATAGCGGTTGGGGAGAGAAGTACAAACCTACTTTGTGTGGAGCTGTAATCATCAGTAGTAGTGTGAATATCAACTACAACTATGTGAAGTGCTCTCCGCATTGAGCTGCTTCACATCCCCTCCCCTCTGCTCCGACTGACAGCTCTAGCATCCAACCAGGAGACCACTACAGCTGGCACTCAGAGCAGAGGGTATGGGCTGTGAAGCAGTTCAGTGCGGAGAGCACTTTACAGTGAAACTCCTTAAGGAGCAGTACCCAGCAGAATAACGCAGGGACAAGCTTGCAAGGTTCTGCAACCACAATGGTTTGCAAAGTTGCAATTCTGAGGTCCTGGTTACAGTTGCAGCAACTTGCAAGTTGCGCTCCAACCCCATTCACTTGTGTGGCTGCATTGCTATATTGCTATGCAGTGATCTTTGGTCACAAAATGTTTGTTGCAGCCAAAGTTGCCATGTAGCCCAAGCCTAAAAGTTCATATTCACACTACTCCTGATAATAGAAGCTCCACAAAAAGTAAGTATAATAGTTTGTACTGCTCCCCCTGCCCCTACCTAGTGCTGTCAACAGCTTTGCATGGCTGAACTGCTGACAAACCCTTTTTATACAGACAGTACTCACACAGCAGGGGAGGGGGGACTTTTTGGCTCAGAGAATGAAGAATTTTCCATGACGTCTACTACCAAGCTGAAGTATACCTGGCATCGCCCTGCTCAGAGTGCATCCCTTCATTACAGCCCCATTTACTGTGAACTAGAAGTAACATTCCAGCAAAGATCAGACGTTTTCTGCATATGCAAAAAGTTACCATCTGCTGTACTAATCCTGTCACTTTAGCGCAGAGCTTAGAAAGTAATCATGGCGGTTACCGAGCTCTCCTCTGCAAATTTCTGAAAATGTTCTGGAACATATGAAATCAGTTTTGTGTAAGTATATTCACAACATATGGTGAATATTTCCATATAAACTGTATGTATAATAAGAGAGCGAGAGACAAATTAAAGGGGACATAGAAACATAGAAACATAGAATGTGTCGGCAGATAAGAACCATTTGGCCCATCTAGTCTGCCCAATATACTGAATACTATGGATAGCCCCCGGCCCTATCTTATATGAAGGATAGCCTTATGCCTATCCCATGCATGCTTAAACTCCTTCACTGTATTTGCAGCTACCACTTCTGCAGGAAGGCTATTCCATGCATCCACTACTCTCTCAGTAAAGTAATACTTCCTTATATTACTTTTAAACCTTTGCCCCTCTAATTTAAAACTGTGTCCTCTTGTGGTAGTTTTTATTCTTTTAAATATGCTCTCCTCCTTTACCGAGTTGATTCCCTTTATGTATTTAAAAGTTTCTATCATATCCCCTCTGTCTCTTCTTTCTTCCAAGCTATACATGTTAAGGTCCTTTAACCTTTCCTGGTAAGTTTTATCCTGCAATCCATGTACTAGTTTAGTAGCTCTTCTCTGAACTCTCTCTAGAGTATCTATATCCTTCTGGAGATATGGCCTCCAGTACTGAGCACAATACTCCAAGTGAGGTCTCACCAGTGTTCTGTACAGCGGCATAAGCACTTCACTCTTTCTACTGCTTATACCTCTCCCTATACATCCAAGCATTCTGCTGGCATTTCGTGCTGCCCTATTACATTGTCTTCCCACCTTTAAGTCTTCTGAAATAATTACTCCTAAATCCCTTTCCTCAGATACTGAGGTCAGGACTGTGTCAAATATTCTATATTCTGCCCTTGGGTTTTTACGCCCCAGGTGCATTATCTTGCACTTATCCACATTAAATTTCAGTTGCCAGAGTTCTGACCATTCTTCTAGTTTTCCTAAATCCTTTTCCATTTGGCGTTTCCCTCCAGGAACATCAACCCTGTTACATATCTTTGTGTCATCAGCAAAAAGACAAACCTTACCATCGAGGCCTTTTGCAATATCACTTATGAAGATATTAAACAACATTGCTCTATTGCCCCCGAACAGTTATTTAAGGGACTTTCCAGTTTCGTGTCATCACCAGTTTCAAGATCAAGATCTCTGCTTACAATTAGGGATAAGCGAATCGACTTCGGATGAAACATCCAAAGTCGATTCGCATAAAACTTCGTTCTAATACTGTATGGAGCAGGAGCTCCGTACAGTATTAGAATGTATTGTATATATAGAACCATTGGCCGCTAAAATTAGGGGTTGGATGAGGGGATCTCTGGTTTTGGATGAATGGGACATCCGATAAGATAAGCATGTACACGGATGACACTCTTGTCTTCTTGGAGAACCCAACATTACAGCTGCCCTGCCTCATGGACATAATAAATAAGTTCAGTGATATCTCGGGATATAAAGTTAACTGGGCAAAATCAGTATTGCTACCACTGGATCAGAAAAATCCACAGAACTCCTTAGGTATTAAGGTATTAAAAAATACGGAATCTATGGATTATTTGGGTATAAAGCTAAGTGCAAGCATATTAGATTTTGTGAGATGGCTAGATGTAAAAGTAAAAGCTTCTGCCAGACTCCGATATCTATGGGACAGGCGGACAGAATCGCATTAATAAAAATGATTTTGCTCCCCCAGATTCTGTATATCTTGGCATCATGTCCAGTCTGGATAGAAGATCATTTCTTTAACCATTTGGAACGACTGCTTAATGACTTAATCTGGGGAAGAAAAAGGGTAAAAGTTAAGCAAAAATATCTCTGGCTGGCGGAAGAGGACGGAGGGCTATCGGTTCCTTTTTTTCAGGGGTATTACTTAGCTGCTCAAATTCAGTGGATAAAGTCAGGGGGAAATAACATAAAATAGTTTTTGGAACGGGGCTTTAATGGCCCAGAAAATTGTATATTTAGCATATTGGAGACGGGATTTATCAAAAATATAGGTAAAAAATGCAGAATTTGTCGTGGGGAAAGATAAAAAATTGTTTTTTAACACTTCAAATTTTTCACCTTTAATCACGGATTACAAATATTGGGTGAATCACGGTATCATTTACGCTTCACAATTAACTAAAAGTGGGACAATAAGACCATTAAAAAACTTATGCCCTGGAATTAGCACAGATTTAATGAGTCAATATCGGTATTATCAGTTAAAACACGCATTTGAAGCCACACAAAATACGGATTATTTTATCACAAGAAATCACAAATTTATAGACTTCTGTAATAAACACATGACAACAAAGGTGACCATCTCTCAGGTTTATAGGCTAATAAGGAAGGGATTGGCGAAAACACTAAAGTTTAATAGTGAAGAAAGATGGGCAAAGGATATAGGATCAGATATAATTGAGTGGGGTAACATCTATAGAAACATTAAAAAGACTAAGATATCTAGTAACTTTAGGATTATCTATTTTAACATTATTCATAGAATATATTTGACTCCAACATTATTAAGTAAGATCTATAAAGAACGAGAACCAAAATGCTGGAGGTGTAGTCAAGAGCCCGCTGACTATATCCATATGATATGGTCATGTTCGAATATGCAATCGTATTGGCGAGGGGTATTTAGCTCCTTAAGTGCAGAGTCCTTAGTATCCCTCCCATATAAGCCGGTAGTGGCTGTCCTAGGGTGTTCCTTCCATCAATCAGGGAAAAAGGAAAAAAAAAGGATTTGGACAAGAGGTCTAATGGTGGCAAGAGTCATTATAGCAAGGGAATGGGGAGCAAAAACAGTACCCAGTATCAGGAAATGGAAAAATCTTCTGGTAAGGACTGAGAGATACGAGGATTACGCAGTAGGCACCGCATGATTGACCCGGCCGCTGGGGGAGCGGGTGGGATGAGTGGGGGGAGGGATTGGAGTGACCATTGGCGACAACCACCGACACAACCATCGTGGGGGGGAAGGGAGAAAGGGGAGATAAGTCTGGATCGACAGTGGGAGATCGAGTCTGATTCAATATGGAAAGGAATGGGAAGATTTGTGAATGTCCCAATACCAACACAGATGGTGCATTGATCCTTATTCTATCATCTGCATAATGGGACATATAATGTATTATGTCTGCCATGTTGGCAGAAGCTGTCAAATCTTTTTTTCTTTTCTGTAATTTTGTGTAAGAAAACTGAATAAAGAAACTAAATAAAAAATAAAAAAAAGAATGTATTGGCTCCTATGAGCCGAAGTCTCGTGAGACTTCGCATAATAACTTCATAAATCAATTTCTACAGTAAAAAGCCATTTCCCGAACTCGGGTTCGGTTCCAAGTGGTACCTTGGAACCGAACCCGAGTTCGGGAAATGGTTTTCTACAGTAGAAATTGATTTATAAAGTTATTATGCAAAGTCTCGCGAGACTTCGCAAAGTAATAACTTCGGCTCATGGGAACCAATACATTCTAATATTGTACGGAGCGCTCGCTCCATACAGTATTCAAACGAAGTATTATGCAAATTGACTTCGGATGTTTCATCCGAAGTCGATTCATTCATTCCTACTTACAATCACTGAATGGGAATTGAATGTCCAACTAACACAAGTACAGGGCTTCCTACAAGCTCCGATACACTGTAATGAGCTCTGCAGCTGTGTCAGATGACACGATCAAAAGCTGGATATCTTGAGAAAAATGTCATACAAGAATGTACATAGAGAGTCAACCCCATAGCATTAGCAAAGTAGGGGCAGCTCCTGGTGCCAGGTCATGTCACCGTGCTAGGGACAGAAGTAATAGGACTGTAGAGCGTAGAGCTGGCACTCATGTCTGGACCCTGGTGCCTGAGGGTTTGCAATGAACCCTCACCCATATAACATCAGTGTTATAAATGGCACATGGTAGGTAGAGGGGCCTTTTACAGATTTTACATTATGGCTTGGGAGCTTTAATTTTCACCACGTTATCCTGGTTACAGGGTGGTCTTTTTATTGGTCACCCTCCTACCCATCGATTTTAGTATATAGGGGTCTTCACCCTAACTTTAGTTGCTAATTTGGAAGTTTCTGCACGGACTTTGACCATAAGATTTTTGCTATGAGGCTCCCAAAAAGCTAATGCAAAGTCTAAATATATATTTAGAATGTACTTCAAAGGGCTATTGTAACATAGTAACATAGTATACAAGGCCGAAAAAAGACATCTGTCCATCCAGTTCGGCCTGCTATCCTGCAAGTTGATCCAGAGGAACTGTGAGGTAGAAGCCAATTTTCCTTCCTGATTCCAATCAGACAATCAGAATAACTCCCTGGATCAACGACCCCTCTCTAGTAGCTATAGCCTGTAATATTATTACACTCCAGAAATTCATCCAGGCCCCTCACTGCTCTTACAGTAAAGAATCACTTCTCTGCCCAAGCCTCTAATCTATCCAGATCCATCTGTAGCAGTATACTGTCCTCGTCAGTGTTAATTACTTTACACAGTTTAGTCTCATCTGCAAAAATTGATATTTTACTGCAAGCCTTCTACAAGATCATTAATAAATATATTGAAGAGAATAGGGCCCAATACTGACCCCTGAGGTACCCCACTAGTGACATTGACCCAATCTGAGTATGTACCATTAATAACCACCCTCTGTTTTCTATCATTGAGCCAGTTACTTACCCACATTCAGACATTTTCTCCCAGTCAGAGCATTCTCATTTTATATACTAACCTTTTATGTGGTACAGTGTCAAATGCTTTGGAGAAGTCCAGATATACGACATCCATTGATTCACCGCTGTCAAGTCTAGAACTTACTTCCTCATAGAAACTGATTAAATTAGTTTGACATGACCGATCCCTCCTGAAGCCATTCTGATATGTTATTATTTGCTTATTTTCATTGAGATCCTCCAAGTTAGAATGTCTTAGAAAACCTTCAAACAGTTTACCCACAACAGATGTTAAACTTACCGGCCTATAGTTTCCGGGCTCTGTTTTTGCACCCTTTTTGAATATTGGCACCACATTTGCTATGCACCAATCCTGTATAGAGTCTGTAAATATCAGAAATAAGGGTCTGGGTACCAAACATGCCGATTTTTCTCATGCGCATGCAAAACGCATCAAACCGTTTTGCGCTTGCGCGGAAAAAATTTGCATTTTTCCGCAACGCACCTGCAACGCCCGTGTGAACCCTGCCTTAGGGTTAGTTTTGCTCTTATTGGCAATTAATCTCTCGGTCTCTAGTTTGGCGGCTTTTATATATTTTTTTACATATTCTATTTTTTTCCTTATAGTTTTTCAGTGCTTCCTGGCCCCCCCCCCCCTGCTTTAGTGATTTAAATGCTTTCTTTTTGTCATTTATTGCTTTCTTTACAGTTTATCCACATTGGTTTCTTCTTGTTCCTTAATCCTTTATTCCTATCATGTACCTCTCACAATTAGATTTTAGGATGCTTTTAAAAATATCCAATTTTGTGGCGATATTTTTTATTTTTGAGGACTTTGTCCCAGTTAGTTATGGCCTCTCTTAGTTGGCTAAATTTTGCTTTTTTGAAGTTTGGTATTTTTGTTCCTCCCTGTAGAAATGCTAGTTTGAAGGATAATTGGAAGGTTATTACTTTATGGTCACTATTTCCCAGGTGTCCCCCAACCTGCACATCTGTTGTTCTGTCAGGTCTATTGGGTAATACTAAGTCCAGTATGGCCGTCCCTCTAGTCGGATTCTGAACCAGTTGGGAAAGGTTATTGTCTTTGGTTATTGCCAAGAACCTGTTTCCTTTATAAGATGTACAGCTTTCAGTTTCCCAGTCTATAGCTGGGTAGTTGAAGTCTCCCATAATAACCACCTCATTATGATTTGCCGCCTTGTCTATCTCGTTTAGTAGTAGATTTTCTGTGGACTTTGGTATACTAGGTGGTTTATAATAAACTCCTATTAGTAATCTAATATTATTTTTGCCTCCATGTATTTCTACCCACAGTGACTTCACATGTTCATGTCCCTCACGTATATCTTCCCGGAGTGTGGGCTTTAGACAGGACTTTACATAAAGGCAGATCCCTCCCCCCTGCGGTTTTGACAATCCTTTCTAAATAGACTGTAACCTTGTACATTAACCGCCCAGTCATAGCTATCATCCAGCCATGTCTCAGTTATTCCCACTATGTCATAGTCCTCCTCACACATCACTAATACCAGTTCCCCAGTTTTATTAGTCAGGCTTCTGGCATTAGTATACATTACATACAATTAAGAGGTTTATGTATACCTTCTAGCCATCTTTCCCCCCCAACACAGCTGCCCCTTCCCCATTGAGGTGCAGCCCGTCCCTACGATAGAGCCTGGAGCCGATAGAGAAGTCGGCCCAGTTCTCCAGGAACCCAAACCCCTCCTTCCTACACCAGTTCTTGAGCCACTTGTTAACCTCCCTAATATCCCGCTGCCTTTCTTGTGTGGATCGTGGTTCATGCAGTATTTCGGAAAACACTACCTTTGAGGTCCTTGCCCTAAGCTTTTGACCTAAATCCCTAAAATCATTTTTAAGGACTCTCCACCTTCCTCTACATCTCCTCTTGAAGGAGATATAAAAAAAAGTACACCCACTAGAACTATCTTCAACTGTCTATAGTGTTAGCCCCAAAACTGTACAGCTCTGTTCACACTGGTGGTATGGCTTCTGTATACTGTATACTGTTTATTGGCTTGGTCAGGTATCTGTTTTTTCTGGATAGAATAGCAAAGCCTGATGTCTCGTTCACATTTCCATTTTTCACTGGTGTGTGCTGTCCACATTTTCCATGCACAGCACACGTAACCATTGATTATAATGTGTTTGTTCACATATCATTGTTTTTTTATTGACCGTGGGTCAGTGAAAAAAATCACAGAGACACGTACTACTTTGGTTTGTGATGCAGACCAAACACGCCCATTGAAATCTATTGGTCCGTGATAAATCAATGACACAACACATCCATGTTTAGTCCGTTTTTCACTGACCACTGGTAGGAGATGCTCTGGAAATGTGATTTTCAGCTGAGCAGTGTCCGTGGAATATGGCTGACACACAGAGGGGGAAAAAAAACGGACACACGGACCAAACATGGATCCTTTACAGACATCTCCACGGATGAAACATGGATGGATTTTTTCATGGATGTCTAATGGACATGGAAATGTGAACGAGGCCTAAGGCTCAAGTCACATTTGTGAGAGGTTCCTTCTCTGTTGGCAATTTAAAAAAATATTTTGTAAACAATATTGCAGCATGCAACACTATTTTTGCTGTCCAAATGGCACCCACTGTAGGTCATTGAAGTCTATCAGGAGCTGAGAGTATATGTCGATGCAACTAACAGAGCATTATGGTTTCCATTGTAAGTAAACGCAACTACATAGATGATCCACTGTTTTTTGATGGCTGGAATACCATAACGGAACTGTTCACATTGACCTTTTTTGTGTCCTTCGTCAGTTCCAATATTTTGACTGCAAATAAAGCAAAGTCCTTAGCAATATTATTGCCTTCAAGATAATGAAACCATGATAGAAACCTGATAGTCCCAATTACAGTCTTGTGAAAAAATTAGGACACCCTTTGAAAGCATGTGGTTTTTTGTAACATTTTTAATAAATGGTTATTTCATCTCCGTTTCAACAATACAGAGAGATTAAAGTAATCCGACTAAACAAAGAAAACTGAAGAAAAGTCTTTTCAAGATCTTCTGTAAATGTCATTCTACAAAAATGCCTATTCTAACTGAGGAAAAAGATAGGACACCCTTGCCCCTAATAGCGAGTGTTACCTCCTTTGGCTGAAATAACTGCAGTGAGACGGTTCTTGTAGCCATCTACCAGTCTTCGACATCGGTCTGAGGAAATTTTACCCCACTCCTCAATGCAGAACTTTTTCAGCTGTGAGATGTTTGAGGGGTTTCTTGCACGTACAGCCCTTTTCAAGTCACCCCACAGCATCTCAATGGGATTCAAATCTGGACTTTGACTTGGCCATTCCAGGACTCTCCATTTCTTCTTTTTCAGCCAATCTTTGGTTGATTTACTAGTATGTTTTGGGTCATTGTCATGTTGCATGGTCCAGTTCCGCTTCAGCTTTAATTTTCTAACTGATGGTCTCACATGTTCTTCAAGCACCTTCTGATACACAGTAGAATTCATCGTGGATTCTATGATGGTGAGCTGACCAGGTCCTGCTGCAGCAAAGTAGCCCCAAACCATGACACTTCCACCTCCATGCTTCACAGTTGGTATGAGGTTCTTTTCTTGGAATGCTGTGTTTGGTTTACGCCAAACATGTCCTCTGCTGTTGTGTCCAAATAATTCAATTTTGGACTCATCTGTCCAAAGAACATTATTCCAGAAGTCCTGGTCTTTGTCAACTTTATCTCTGGCAAATGTCAGTCTGGCCTCGATGTTTCTCTTGGAAAGCAAAGGTTTCCTCCTTGCACACCTCCCATGCAAGTTAAACTTGTACAGTCTCTTTCTGATTGTAGAGGCATGTACTTCTACATCAACAGTAGCCAGAGCCTGCTGTAGTTCTCGAGATGACACTTTAGGGTTTTTGGATACCTCTTTTAGCATCTTGCGGTCTGCTCTTGGGGTGAACTTGCTGGGGCGACCAGTCCTGGGCATGTTGGCAGTTGTTTTGAAAGCCCTCCACTTGTAGACTATCTTCCGGACAGTGGAATGGCTGATTTCAAAATCTTTTGAGATCTTTTTAAATCCCTTCCCAGACTCATAGGCTGCTACAATCTTTTTTCTGAAGTCCTCTGACACCTCTTTTGCTCTCACCATGGTGCTCACTCTCACTTCAACAGTCAGGAGCACACCAAACTAAATGTCTGAGGTTTAAATAGGGCAAGCCTCATTCAACATGCAGAGTAACGATCTATAGAGATGGCCCGAACTATCCGACGGCGAACAGTTCCCGGCGAACATAGCTTGTTCGCGTTCGCCTCTGCCGGGCGAACACATGCGATGTTCGGTCCGCCCCCTATACATCATCATTGAGCAAACTTTGACCCTGTACCTCACAGTCAGCAGACACATTCCAGCCAATCAGCAGCATACCCTCCCTCCCAGACCCTCCCACCTCCTGCACAGCATCCATTTTAGATTCATTCTGAAGCTGCAGTCTTAGTGAGAGGAGGGAGACTGTAACTGCTGCTGATTTAATTGGGAAATCGATAGCTAGGCTAGTGAATTCAGTGTCCACTCCAGTCCTGAAAGACTCATCTGATCTCTGCTGTAAGGACAGCGTCCTGACAGCACCCCAAAAAGCCCTTTTTAGGGCTGCAACATTAGTCTGCTTTTTTTTTTTCCTTTATATACATATTGCAGTTGCCTGGCCTGCCTGTGTGTGAGGAGCTGCAGGCCCACAGACTGTAGTGTGCCCACTGCCAGTGCTCACCCCTGTCATTCCGTGTGGCACAGGACTTTGCTTAAAAAAAGGCACTTAATTTTTACACTTTAATCTAAGGTTAGTTGCCTGCCAGTGTGTGTCAGGCTGACTTCCACTGACTGTAGTGTGCCCACTGCCAGTGCCCACCACTCATACCGGCTGGCACAGGACTTTGCATAAAAAAGGCATTTAATTTTTACACTTTAGTGTAATTTCAGCTGCTTGCCTGCTGCTAGTGTGTGTCAGGCCGACTTCAACTGACTGTAGTGTGCCCACTGCCAGTGCCCACCCCTGTCATCCCGTGTGGCACAGGACTTTGCTTAAAAAAAAGGCACTTCATTTTTACACTTTAATCTAAGGTTAGTTGCCTGCCAGTGTGTGTCAGGCCGACTTCAACTGACTGTAGTGTGCCCACTGCCAGTGCCCACCCCTGTCATCCCGAGTGGCACAGGACTTTGCTTAAAAAATAGGCACTTAATTTTTACACTTTAATCTAAGGTTAGTTGCCTGCCAGTGTGTGTCAGGCTGACTTCCACTGACTGTAGTGTGCCCACTGCCAGTGCCCACCACTCATACCGGCTGGCACAGGACTTTGCTTAAAAAAGGCATTTAATTTTTACACTTTAATGTAATTTCAGCTGCTTGCCTGCTGCTAGTGTGTGTCAGGCCGACTTCAACTGACTGTAGTGTGCCCACTGCCAGTGCCCACCCCTGTCATACCGAGTGGCACAGGACTTTGCTTAAAAAATAGGCACTTAATTTTTACACTTTAATCTAAGGTTAGTTGCCTGCCAGTGTGTGTCAGGCTGACTTCCACTGACTGTAGTGTGCCCACTGCCAGTGCCCACCACTCATACCGGCTGGCACAGGACTTTGCTTAAAAAAGGCATTTAATTTTTACACTTTAATGTAATTTCAGCTGCTTGCCTGCTGCTAGTGTGTGTCAGGCCGACTTCAACTGACTGTAGTGTGCCCACTGCCAGTGCCCACCCCTGTCATACCGAGTGGCACAGGACTTTGCTTAAAAAATAGGCACTTAATTTTTACACTTTAATCTAAGGTTAGTTGCCTGCCAGTGTGTGTCAGGCTGACTTCCACTGACTGTAGTGTGCCCACTGCCAGTGCCCACCCCTGTCATACCGAGTGGCACAGGACTTTGCTTAAAAAATAGGCACTTAATTTTTACACTTTAATCTAAGGTTAGTTGCCTGCCAGTGTGTGTCAGGCTGACTTCCACTGACTGTAGTGTGCCCACTGCCAGTGCCCACCCCTGTCATACCGGCTGGCACAGGACTTTGCTTAAAAAATAGGCACTTAATTTTTACACTTTAATCTAAGGTTAGTTGCCTGCCAGTGTGTGTCAGGCTGACTTCCACTGACTGTAGTGTGCCCACTGCCAGTGCCCACCACTCATACCGGCTGGCACAGGACTTTGCTTAAAAAAGGCATTTAATTTTTACACTTTAATGTAATTTCAGCTGCTTGCCTGCTGCTAGTGTGTGTCAGGCCGACTTCAACTGACTGTAGTGTGCCCACTGCCAGTGCCAACCACTGATACCGGGTGGCACAGTAGCTTGCCGATAAATAAGGCATTTAATTTTTAGACAGTAGTCTAAATTCAGTTGCTTGCCTGCTGCCAGTGTGTGTCAGGCCCGCTTCCACTGACTGTAGTGTGCCCACTGCCAGTGCCAACCACTGATACCGGGTGGCACAGTAGCTTGCCGATAAATAAGGCATTTAATTTTTAGACAGTAGTCTAAATTCAGTTGCTTGCCTGCTGCCAGTGTGTGTCAGGCCCTCTTCCACTGACTGTAGTGTGCCCACTGCCAGTGCCAACCACTCATACCGGGTGGCACAGTAGCTTGCCGATAAATAAGGCATTTAATTTTTACACTTTAGTGTAATTTCAGTTGCTTGCCTGCTGCCAGTGTGTGTCAGGCCCGCTTCTACTGACTGTAGTGTGCCCACTGCCAGTGCCAACCACTGATACCATCTCCCCGTTCGAAAAATCTATTCAATAAATGGCACCCAGATTGGGGACGTTAGAGGGATTAAACTGATGAGAATAGTACTACAGAAAATACCACTCATATCGGGTGTGACAGTAAATTGCACGGCGCAGACGCAGTCACCGTGGATAAAAACAAAGGGGAGGGAGCCAGCGTTTTTTTAACCATCTCCCCGTTCGAAAAATCAATTCAATTGACCTTTCGGGGACCCTTGGTGTTGTACGTGGCTGGGTGGAGGAAGAAACCTTCAATGACATCACCGGGACGTGGCTAGCTTGGTATCCAACCTTGTGCAAATGGGGAGTTTGCGGTTGTGCAAATGAACTGTTTGCGGTGCATTAAAAGGGGAGTTTGGTCTGTCAATGTCTGTGATGCGGGCGTAACCCTTACACTACCTGATCGATACAACATCATACCTGATCGTATACACACACTGGATGTTTTAAAGCACGTTATTCCAAACAATTTAGGAATGTTAGTTGATTTATGCCCTTTATGGATTAAAACCCGACTCTGCGTCCACTACGTAATTTTCCATGGGAGTTTTGCCATAGATCCCCCTCCGGCATGCCACAGTCCAGGTGTTAGACCCCTTGAAACAACTTTCTCATCACTATTGTGGCCAGAAAGAGTCCCTGTGGGTTTTAAAATTCGCCTGTCTATTGAAGTCTATGGCGGTTCGCCCGGTTCGCCAGTTCGCGAACATTTGCGGAAGTTCTCGTTCGCTGTTCGCGAACTGAAAATTTTATGTTCGCGACATCACTAACGATCTACTAATTATGTGCACCTGGTGTGATATACCTGTGTGAGATCTGAGCCAATTTAAGAGGGAATACATGTGAGGGTGTCCTATCTTTTTCCTCAGTTAGAATAGGCATTTTTGTAGAATGACATTTACAGAAGATCTTGAAAAGACTTTTCTTCAGTTTTCTTTGTTTAGTTGGATTACTTTAATCTCTCTGTATTGTTGAAACGGAGATGAAATAACCATTTATTAAAAATGTTACAAAAAACCACATGCTTTCAAAGGGTGTCCTAATTTTTTCACATGACTGTAAAGGTCAATAGCAGGGATGCCCAACCTGCGGCCCTCCAGCTGTTGTAAAACTACAACTCCCAGCATGCCCAGACAGCCTACAGCTATCAGTCTACAGGAGGGCATGCTGGGAGTTGTAGTTTTACAACAGCTGGAGGGCCGCAGGTTGAGCATCCCTGGTCAATAGGAATGGTCAGATTTTGTCATGATCCTCCTTAAAAGGATATCTATCTTGGCTCCTTTATGAATGGGGGCCAGGATGCTAATATGAACAGAACCTGCTGCCCATACACTTTAGATTATTCATGAGACTTATGATCAGTTCGGCTAAGAGAGTCGTCTGTCAGCGGCTTATTGCCTGTTGGAAGAAGAGGCCTAGCATGTTGAAATCCCACATACCTGATCCTTCATTGTTCCTTCTCCTGATAGCTTCCATAAAGGGTCTGGTGACCCCACAAACACCTTAGTTGGTCAGCTGAGCTTCACAAGATAGGCTGACATTTACCCGATATGTATGAATTGTTTTGTAGAAATAGAAGTCAAAATATAGTGTGAACCAAAGCAGTTCTGTCAGGTTTTGCGCACATTGCACTGTTAAAAACATTGCATGTGATGCCCTTCAACATATTAGCTGAAAAATTGTGACTCTTCTTGTTGTTTGCCAAATTGAGCAATGAGAAAAGTGGGCAGGTTGTCCGTAGGAGATGCAGTTTAAGAAGCACTGCATGAAACAAGAAGTAGCACCTGTTAAAAAATTAGCAATATATAATTTCAACTGGTGATGAAGGCAAAGTCATACAAATGATTTAACCTATCAAATGCAAAGTACACTTATTGCCAAAAAAAATAACTCACCCAGATAGAAATGTCATATTGCTGCAAAACTAGTCATGCAGTTGTGCCTCTGGGAGATATGTAAATGATTACAGGTGTGGTATGAAAAGCTGTGGGGGATTCAGTCAGCACAACCCTGTATGCAGGTGCACATCGCTATGGCGAAATACATATACAAAGAAAAAAACACAAATGCAATAGCACTCTGCAACCAGCACTCCGCCCTGCCTCCATGCTGGATGTTGAATGAGGCATTGGTGTACATTTTGGCCAAAGCGTAATAAGCCACTCACCACGTCAAGGTCGCCTCTATGAGTGCCTAACACTAGTTCCTACCTGTTTATGGGCCATGACAGCCACACAAAGTCCAGGGAGCGCAGGTACAGCATGAACGCCAGGCACACTCTGCTTTTAACCCTGTCCGGTGCCGTTACAGCTTTCATCGGATCCAGGGATGCAAGTACCAACATGCATGCTGAGCCTACTATATACTTCTCCTGGAGCCAAATGCAGTTTAAGAAGCACTGCATGAAAAAAGAACTAGTCATGCAGTTGTGCCTCTGGGAGATATGTAAATGATTACAGGTGTTGTATGAAAAGCCATTGGGTTTTGTCACCAGAGGGTATAAAAGTGCATCCTCCACTGCCCTATAAAAAGGATCTCAGAGGCTACTTTTGGGTAGTGCACCTCCTAATGAGAGATTGTTGATGGCTAGACATCCCTCTACAGTGCACTAGAACAGTGGTCCCCAACCTTTTTTGCACCAAGGACCAGTTTCATGTAAGACAATTTTTCCAGGGACAGGGTGGGGTGGGGGGGGGGTTCTGGGGCGCGGCTTAGGAGGTGGGCGGGGTTTATGGGGGTGCTGGTCAGCGCTGACTGATTCACGCGCACGACAAAACACAAGGTGCATATTAAAATATATAACACTATATAACGATTACATTTCTTATTTAAATGTGACTCCAAAAAAAAAGTATTGCAACACCAATTCGATACCCTGAAAAAAAAAATACTCACACGTTAACCACATGTTGCATGGGGTTAATGTGTGAGTATTTTTTAATTTTTACTTTTTGCAAAGTATCAATTGCCCATTATGTGAGGAGGTACTTGATGGGGTCACTTACTATTAATGTGAAGCAAATAGAGGTCTAAATTGATAAAGCCATGTGCCTCATATTAATAGTAACAGCAGCAAGTACTTCCTGACATAATGGACATTGAGCAGCATGGGGCTAATGTGTAGGCTGGTGTTGGGTACTACAGTATGATAAGGTTACTGGCTATTAATGTGAGGCACATGAAGTCTAAATTGATGAAACCATGTGCCACATATTAATAGCAACCTCGTCAAGTACCCTGCTTAACATAATGGACAACATGGGGTTAATGGCATCAGGTACCTGCTGTTAATATGAGGCACATTGTTTTATCAATTTGGACCTGCATGTGCCTCACATTAATAGTAAGAAACCTCATTATGTGTACCTCATATTAATGGTTAACCCAATGGATGATTTAGAAAAAGAAGGAAATTTGGTCTCACGGCGCCCATTACATCCTGCCATTGACAGCCAACTTCTGTCAGACTTGTTTGCAGTGGTGTTGTGAATGAGAGATCTGGACTGCAATGGACTGGAACCAAAAAGTCTTTAGTGACTTGGGATCTATTTGGGATCCATTGACGGTCGGATTTGAGTATAGAGGTCTGGTGGTGAGCACTTCAATCCTCCCTTTGCTGTGGAGTGAAACATTGCCCAAAGTGCTGGTTCGATAATCTGGGGAGCTATTGCATTAGACAGTCGGTCACTACTAGTAGTAATACAAGGGACACTAACAGCTCAGATATGTGCAGGACATCCTGCGGCCACGTGTTCCCCTCATAGCAGGCTATCAGCTGCCATTTTTCAGCAGAAATGTCTCCACCAGATTACATTTCCTTCTCATTCCTAATCACCAGATTTATTGTAAATTGAGCACTCATGGAACCAGCTGGGATGCCAGCTTCATCAACCTACAAGTGTGCTGGATGTACACACCCAGCTGCAACATCTGTGGGCAAATGTGCCACAGGATACCATACAGAACCTGTATGCCTCCATACCCAATTGTATCTCATCTTATATCCATGCTTGAGGCGGCCCAATATGGTCCTACAGCCTCCTTTCAACTGTAAAGTTTCCCCCAATAAATATGAACAATATTGTAATCACTTACATATATCATCATAACATTCACTCATGACTCCAACAACTTCTTTTTGCATTATTTAAATTTTTTTTTTTTTTATCAATGAGTGTACTTATACGTATTAAACCAGCAGGTACTGATATATGGGAATTGATCATTAGGCGGAAAAAATTCCTACAATCATGAAGTGGTTAACACCCAAATATAAACATACGGTATACAGTATAAAGTAACACACAAATCCTGACATTATGATAAAAAATAACAATTTCATTAACCCCTTAAGGACACAGCCTTATTTCACCTTAGGACCAGGCCATTTTTTGCAAATCTTACCAGTGTCACTTTAAGTGCTGATAACTTTAAAACGCTTTGACTTATCCAGGCCATTCTGAGTTGGTTTTTTCGTCACATATTGTACTTCACGACACTGGTAAAATTAAGTAAAAAAAATACCTAATTTACCAAAAATGTTGTAAAATTAGCAAATTTCAAAGTTTCAGTTTCTCTATTTCTGTAATACATAGTAATACCCCCAAAAATTGTGATGACTTTACTTTCCCCATATGTCTACTTCATGTTTGAATTATTTTGGGAATGATATTTTATTTTTTGGGGATGTTATAAGGCTTAGAAGTTTAGAAGCAAACCTTGAAATTTTTCCGAAATTTACAAAAACTAAATTTTTAGGGACCAGTTCAGGTCTGAAATCACTTTGCGAGGCTTACATAATAGAAACCACCCAAAAATGACCCCATCTAAGAAACGACATCCCTCAAGGTATTCAAAACTGATTTTACATACGTTGTTAACCCTTTAGGTGTTGCACAAGAAATTTTGGCAAATGGGGATGAAATTTGAGAATTTCATTTTTTTGTCAAATTTTTCATTTTAACCCATTTTTTACACTAACAAAGCAAGGGTTAACAGCCAAACAAGACTGTATCTTTAGTGCCCTGACTGCCGTTTACAGAAACACCCAATATTTGGCCGTAAACTACTGTACGGCCACACAGCGGGGAGTAGAGTGAAAGGTGCCCCGTTTGGTTTTTGGAAGGCTGATTTTTATGGACTGGTTTATTTACACCATGTCCCATTTGAAGCCCCCTAATGCACCCCTAGAGTAGAAACTCCCTAAAAGTGACCCCATCTAAGAAACGACACCCCTCAAGGTATTCAAAACTGATTTTACATATGTCATTAACCCTTTAGGTGTTGCACAAGAGTTATTGGCAAATGGGGATGAAATTTGAGAATTTAATTTTTTTGTCTAATTTTCCATTTTAACCAATTTTTTCCACTAACAAAACAAGGGTTAACAGCCAAACAAAACTGTATCTTTATTGCCCTGACTCTGCTGTTTACAGAAACACTCAATATGTGGTCATACACTACTGTACGGCCACACAGCGGGGCGTAGAGTGAAAGGTGCACCGTTTGGTTTTTGGAGGGCTGATTTTTATGGACTGGTTTATTTACACCGTGTCCTGTTTCAACCCCCCTGATGCACCCCTGGAGTAGAAACTCCCTAAAAGTGACCACATCTAAGAAACTACACCCCTCAAGGTATTCAAAACTGATTTTACATACATTGTTAACCCTTTAGGTGTTGCACAAGAGATATTGGCAAATTGGGATGAAATTTGAAAATTTCATTTTTTTTGCCTTATTTTCCATTTTAACCCATTTTTTCCACTAACAAAGCAAGGGTTAACAGCCAAACAAGACTGTATCTTTATTGCCCTGACTCTGCCGTTTACAGAAACACCCAATATGTGGTCGTACACTATTGTACGGCCACACAGCGGGGCGTAGAGTGAAAGGTGCACCGTTTGGTTTTTGGAGGGCTGATTTTTATGGACCGGTTTATTTACACCGTGTCCTGTTTCAACCCCCTGATGCACACCTGGAGTAGAAACTCCCTAAAAGTGACCCCATCTAAGAAACTACACCCCTCAAGGTATTCAAAACTGATTTTACATACATCGTTAACCCTTTAGGTGTTGCACAAGAGATATTGGCAAATGGGGATGAAATTTGAAAATTTCATTTTTTTGCCTTATTTTCCATTTTAACCCATTTTTTCCACTAACAAAGCAAGGGTTAACAGCCAAACAAGACTGTATCTTTATTGCCCTGACTCTGCCGTTTACAGAAACACCCAATATGTGGTCGTACACTATTGTACGGCCACACAGCGGGGCGTAGAGTGAAAGGTGCACCGTTTGGTTTTTGGAGGGCTGATTTTTATGGACCGGTTTATTTACACCGTGTCCTGTTTCAACCCCCTGATGCACACCTGGAGTAGAAACTCCCTAAAAGTGACCCCATCTAAGAAACTACACCCCTCAAGGTATTCAAAACTGATTTTACATACATCGTTAACCCTTTAGGTGTTGCACAAGAGATATTGGCAAATGGGGATGAAATTTGAAAATTTCATTTTTTTGCCTTATTTTCCATTTTAACCCATTTTTTCCACTAACAAAGCAAGGGTTAACAGCCAAACAAGACTGTATCTTTATTGCCCTGACTCTGCCGTTTACAGAAACACCCAATATGTGGTCGTACACTATTGTACGGCCACACAGCGGGGCGTAGAGTGAAAGGTGCACCGTTTGGTTTTTGGAGGGCTGATTTTTATGGACCGGTTTATTTACACCGTGTCCTGTTTCAACCCCCTGATGCACACCTGGAGTAGAAACTCCCTAAAAGTGACCCCATCTAAGAAACTACACCCCTCAAGGTATTCAAAACAGATTTTACATACGTCGTTAACCCTTTAGGTGTTGCACAAGAGTTATTGGCAAATGGGGATGAAATTTGCAAATTTTAATTTTTTGCCTTATTTTCCATTTTAACCCATTTTTTCCACTAACAAAGCAAGGGTTAACAGCCAAACAAGACTGTATCTTTATTGCCCTGACTCTGCCGTTTACAGAAACACCCAATATGTGGTCATACACTACTGTACGGCCACACAGCAGGGCGTAGAGTGAAAGGTGCACCGTTTGGTTTTTGGAGGGCTGATTTTTATGGACCAGTTTATTTACACCGTGTCCTGTTTGAACCCCCCTGATGCGGCCCTGGAGTAGAAACTCCCTAAAAGTGACCCCATTTTGGAAACTACGGGATAAGGTGGCATTTTTTTGGGGACTATTTTTAGGGTAAATATGATTTTTGGTTGCCCTATATTACATTTTTGTGAGGAAAGGTTACCAAAAATTTTAATTCTGAAATTTCATCTCCATTTGCCATTAACTGTTGAGGAACAACTAAAGGGTTAATAAAGTTTGTATAATCAGTTTTGAATACCTTGAGGGGTGTAGTTTCTTAGATGGGGTCACTTTTAGGGAGTTTTTACTCTAGGGGGGCATCAGGGGGGCTTCAAAAGGGACATGGTGTCAATAAAAAAGGCCATCAAAATTGACCTTCCAGAAACCATGTTGGTCCTTTCCTTTTGCGGCCTCCCTTTTTTCTGATACAGCAGTTTACGACCACAAATGTGGCATTTCTGTAAACTGCAGTATCAGGGTAATAAATTTTAACTTTTGTTTGGTTGTTAACCCTTGTTTTGTTACCGGAAAAAACGGATTGAAATGGAAAAGTGCCCAAATTAGCGGTTTTGGCACCGTTTTTTTTTTTTTTTTTAACCGTGTTAATCTGGGGGGTTAGGTCATGGGATATTTTTATAGAGGAGATTCTTATGGACGCGGAAATACCTAATAAGTTTTTTTTTACAATTATGTAGGTTTTTGACTATATTATCCTTTTTGATACAAAATTTTTTTTTGGTATCTCTACACTGTAGATACCAAAAAAAAATGACACTTAGACTGTAGAGTCTACAGTCTAAGTGTCATTTTTTTATTTTTTTTTATCCAATTATCTTATGTGGGGGCTCATTTTTTGCGGGATGAGCGGACGGTTTTATTGGCACTATTTTGGGGGCTATATTACTTTTTTATCGCTTGCTATTAAACTTTTTGTTATGTAAGGTGACAAAAAAAATCTTTTTTTGCACCTATTTTATTTAATTTTTTTGACCATGTTAATCTGGGGGGTTGGGTCATGGGGTATTTTTATAGAGGAGATTCTTACGGACACGGCGATACCTAATAAGTCTACTTTTTTTTTACTTTATTTAGGTTTTAGACTATATTATCCTTTTTGATACAAAAAATGATTTTTTTGTATCTCTAAAGTCTAAGAGTCATTTTTAATTTTTTTATTTTAGACGATTATCTTATGTGGGGGCTAATTTTTTGCGGGATGAGACGACGGTTTTATTGGCACTATTTTGGGGGCTATATGACTTTTTGATCGTTTGCTATTAAACTTTTTATTATGTAAGGTGACAAAAAAAAACTTTTTTTGCACTTTTTTTTTTTTTCTGGACCGTGTTAATCTGGGGGGTTAGGTCATGGGGTATTGTTATAGAGGAGATTATTACCGACGCGGCAATACCTAATATGTCTACTTTTAATAAATTATTTTAGTTTTTTTGGGTGTCTCAAGTCTGAGAACCAGTTTTTTTTATCCGATATCAGTGCTAAATTGGGATATAAATTTAGTACTCCATGGAAGTGTGATACTCCCTGAAGCAACCGTCAATGCAGAGGCCCAGATGATCGGGGCACGTGTCGCACTGAGTAGTCGTGTCCTTCCGTATCCCTCTCCTGCGACACACTCTGCACTTTTTTGGGGTTCGTCCCTTCTTTCCAGTTTGGGGGACTACACCTGGAAAATGTTGGCCAGGGACGATCCGGGCGCCTCCAATTCCCGAGGTACTCCGGCCTGCTCTTTCCTGGTCCGAAAAGATCAGGGCCTTGAGGACTGCCTCATAGAACTGGAGGAATGTCCCTGTGCTGCCAGCGCTTCGGGATAGTACAAAAGAGTTGTACATGGCAACCTGTACCAAGTAGACCGCAACTTTTTTGTACCATGCCCGGGTTTTGTGCATGGCGTTATATGGCTTGAGGACTTGATCCGAGAGATCAACTCCTCCCATATACCGATTGTAGTCGACGATACAATCGGGCTTGAGGACCGTTGCCGCGGTACCTCGCACAGGGACAGGGGTGATGCCGTTACCATGAATTGTGGACAGCATAAGGACATCCCTCTTGTCCTTATACCTGACCAGCAACAGGTTTAAGTGGTAAGGGCATGGGTCTCACCCCTGGGGATAGGTACCTGGAGGGGGTGGGCAGGGAGGCCGCGTTGATTTTTCCGCACTGTCCCACAAGCGGACATGGATCTGGCGGCAAGGGACTGGAACAAGGGGATACTGGTATGAAAGTTATCCATGTAAAGGTGGTAACCCTTATCCAGCAGTGGGTACATAAGGTCCCACAAAAGTTTCCCGGTAACACCCAGAGTGGGGGGACATTCTGGGGGTTGAATCCGGGAATCTCGCCCCTCATATACATAAAATTTTTAAGTGTACCCTGAGGTACTCTCACAAATTTTGTATAGCTTCATGCCATACCTCGCCCGCTTGGAGGGCACATACTGGCGGAAAATGAGTCTCCCTTTGAACGCAATGAGAGACTCATCAACCACGACCTCCCTTCCAGGTACATAGGCCTCCATGAATTTGGCCCCAAAGTGATCGATGACCGGCCGTATCTTATACAGACGGTCATAGGCAGGATCACCTCGGGGCGGACATGCTGCATTATCGGAATAATGCAGACATTTCCGGATGGCCTCAAACCGGGAGCGTGTCATGGCCGTACTGTAAAGTGGGGTCTGGTATAGGATGTCCCCACTCCAGTAATGCCTGACACTGGGTTTCTTGACCAGGCCCATATGCAGCACGAGGCCCCAAAATGTCCTCATTTCGGCTGCACTGACTGGCGTCCAGCCACCGGGCCTAGCCAAAAAGGAGCCCGGGTGTTGAGCAACGAACTGTTGGGCGTACAGGTTCGTCTGCTCCACCATCAGATTTACCAGTGGGTCACTGAAAAAATGACAAAAAAAGTCATATTCAGTGTAGCCAACTGAAATCTGGGTTCCTGATTGGCCTACAAAATCAGGAATCATGGGCTCGTATCGCTCTGGGCTACACCAGACTAGTTCACCGGCAGGGTTCTCCGGTGGATTTAACTGGTGGGCCGGGAAACCAGTACGAGCCTCATAGCTGCTCGTACTAGTGTGGGCCACAGGGTCCCTAACATGGCGGTCCCCTTGCTCCGCCGGCCTTGGGGGCTCATCATCATCGCTAGATGATGAGGAGGACGCGGATGACAACAGGAATGTGGGGTCATCCTCATCCTCACTGGGACTCTCGGAGTCGGAGGCAAGCTGGGCTTATGCCTCCTCGGCCGAGAACGTCCGGCGGGCCATAGGGGAGTGTGTGTCTGCGTGTGTATGTGCGTGTGTGTAAAACTTTATTTGGTGTGCGTGTGTGTGGGGGCACGGGTGTTCACGAACTCACCCTAAAACTAACAGAAAAAAATAATAATTAACTAAGTAAAAAAAGGGCAAAAAATGTGGAAAAAAAATTTCAAAACCGCTGATCAATCGTCCGAAGTTGATCAGCGGTGGGGTGTGCCGGACGCTAAGAGTGCCGGCCACAGTCAGTGTACACAAAAAATAAATAAAAAAATGCACCCCAAAAAAGGTGTGTGGGGGGGGGCAAGCGGCAGCTCCCCTGGGGGTCTAGGGTCACACAGCTGACCCCAGACACCCTAACTAGGGTGATGCAATAAAAGTTTACAAACTAACTTTCCCTCTTTTTTCCCTGCCTAACCCAAACTTTCCCTATGCTTTCCCTATGTACCTGAAGTTCAGATGGGGGGTGCTGGGGCACAGATCGGGTCCTGGGGGGCACAGATGGACGACGTGCAGCGATGGCAGCGATGGACGACGTGCAGGCAGCTCCTCTCTCCTCCGGCTCCGGAACACAAAAGGAGGAGGAGAGGAGCTCTTGCATCATTTGAATCTGCCGCCGGCCCGCCCACAGACCAATCAGAGGCAATCCTGAGAGGTGATGTCACCATCACCACTCAGGATCGCTGGATGGTGATTGGTGGGGTGAAATCACACCACCATCACCATCCTGTTCCGGGTTATCGGGTCTTCAGAGACCCGAATAACCCGGAAACGCAGAAAACCGCAGGTCTGCATTGACCTGCGGTTTTCTGCGATCGCATACATGGGGGGGGGTCACAGGACCCCCCAGCGCATTTGCCCCAAGTGCCTGCTCAATGATTTGAGCAGGCACGGGGTTCCGATCACCGCCCGCCGTGCAGCGGTGATCGAAAATACGTACCAGGACACAAGGGCGTACCTGTACGACCTATGTCCTTAAGAGGTTATAGGGGATCTCAGGAATCATTTAAAATGGCCACCAGCAAACGGTCCTACAATCTGAGCAGGACTGTTTTCCACCACTTGCAGAGCTGCCTAGGGTGGTGAGGGATTGGGGCCTCACTACATATTACACTGCTCAACAATAGATGGTAATGATGCCATTATGGCTGAGCAGCCTGACAGGATCACTAACCAATATGTAGTATGTGCAAGTCCCAGAGAGCAGTGTGTAGTGAGTCCTCGCCCCCTCACCTCCCTCATGTGATCAGGCAACCAGTCCTGATCACATTTTACGACACATTTTTCCCCATTAAGCTTTTTATCAAATCTTGCAGCATGAATTTGGAAAATAATCGGATATTAATGTCGGCTGGGGATCACAAACTTTCTCATGGAAACTGATTGATCCTAGCTTCCTATGCAGATGCACTGTAGAAAAAGCGAACCTGTCGCTACATAACGTAACATTTGACACCATTTGCTGCACAGATTTTTTTTTTCTCTTATCGTCAGGAGAGGGATTTAAAATGGAGGTTTGGTATAAACAGCAGATAGCATTATAAACCACAGTGAATTATTTAAGACCCTCTTTCCCGCACCTGAGTAAATTATTGATCTTGCGTCACCACAACAAACTCTTAGCGATAAAGGCACAAATCTCAGGTGATAACATAGTAAGCTTCTATGTAAACGCAGCGCAGAAAAAATAAATAGAAGTTTACAACTGTATTTAAAAGTCCCACACATTGCATTCTGTCTAGATTCAAATGAGAATTCTTTACATTTTGGTTTACTTTTGACCAAATTGACCTCTTCATATTTGGATTGGTCACAATTTTTATTGTGTAGTTGTAAGGATTAAAATAGACACTGTTCCCCAAGGTCTCATTAACAAGTAACACAAACATTGGGGGTTATGTGTATGATTACCGTATATTTTTCTGATGTTCTCCCTCCCCTTTTGCAAGGCTTAGTAATAAACCCTATGGGGAAAGCAGGTGATATTAATTGTAATGTTACCCTTTGCATTTTAATGTTATTGAATACAACTTCAAGGCAAAGGATCATGGCAAATGTTGACCATTGAATACTGTGTGGCCAAGAGGTAGACTACATTTTTAAGTTATTTCATGCAGTATTAGTGTCTGAAAAAAATGGACTAGGGGAGTCCAGGTCTTGTCGCTGTGATATGGCTGTAAAAATTCATACATACGTGTTGAGTAGGGGAGAACACCAAAAGACAATCAAGAAGGAAGGGGAAAGACACTAGGCCTCACCGCTAGGGAAGGAAAAGGGTCACCACCTATAAAACCCTGCTCCTGGCCCTAACTCCTATCTGTATGGGCACCTCTCGATGGTAGAGATACCCATACACAGGAACCTAGAAAACCCTGGAGACCCTCAGATACCCTAAAGATGACAGGGCAGAGACAACCCATTCCTTCCCTGGTGAAGGAAATAGCGTCTCACTGAGGCCTAGTAAACAACCGGGGGGGAAGGGGAATACAAAACACAACAAGCGGAACACTTAACTTCAGAGGATGATGGATGAACAGGACTTCAACACGAACCACACTCCAGCTCTTCCAAGACCAAATGAAGCTATCCCAAGCAAGGAGTGAAGGGAAAAGTCAGACTAAATAGGGTGAGGTAAAGGTCACATGATCCACACCTGAACAGGAGGTGTGGACATAACAGCAACACAGACAAAGTGAAACCAAAAGAGGCTGTCAGATCACCAATGCGTAGATAATCTTTCAGACCTTCTGAGACCTGTCACAGATGTGACAGTCGTCCTTATTCTTCTGAAGTGTATTTTATCTCCATGGCCACTTACATTGCAGTGAAAACCCAAAGCATGTCTGTTTGGATCTATTGTGTGGCTTATTTATATTTTTTATTTTATTGCATTCAAAAAAACATTCCATTAATTTTACAAATTTTCTCTCAAGACCTGCCAGATATTTCCCTTACAGAGCAGCTTTACTTTCTTAATCAAAGTAGGACATAATGTAGGTGCAGAATTCAGTGTTGGGCTGAAGCTCCATGTCTAATTTGCAACATCTCAGGGCACAAAAACATGATCACTTCAATATTAAGATGAACCTTCTTTACTGGGGTCTCTTTAGAACATGGTTCGGAGTATGACACACCGCTGTACGGGCACATGGCAGGACGCAGAAGGAAAGGAATGCCATACAGTTTTTGAAAGGCAGGTTTTGCTGGACTGTTTATTTTTTTACACCATGTCCCATTTGAAGCCCCCCTGATGCACCCCTAGAGTAGAAACTCCATAAAAGTGACCCCATCCAAGAAACTACACCCCTCAAGGTATTCAAAACAGATTTTACAAACGTCGTTAACCCTTTAGGTGTTCCACAAGAATTAATGGAAAATAGAGATACAATTTCAAAATTTCACTTTTTTGGCAGATTTTCCATTTTAATAATTTTTTTCCAGTTACAAAGCAAGGGTTAACAGCCAAACCAAACTCAATATTTATGGCCCTGATTCTATAGTTTACAGAAACACCCCATATGTGGTCGTAAACCGCTGTACGGGCACACGGCAGGGCGCAGAAGGATAGGAATGCCATACGGTTTTTGGAAGGCAGGTTTTGCTGGACTGGTTTTTTTGACACCATGTCCCATTTGAAGCCCCCCTGATGCACCCCTAGAGTAGAAACTCCAAAAAAGTTACCCCATTTCAGAAACTACGGGATAGGGTGGCAGTATTGTTGGTACTAGTTTAGGGTACATATGATTTTTCGTTGCTCTATATTACACTTTTTGTGAGGCAAGGTAAGGTAACAAGAAATAGCTGTTTTGGCACCGTTTTTATTTTTTGTTATTTACAACATTCGTCTGACAGGTTAGATTATGTGATATTTTTATAGACCAGGTTGTTACGGACGCTGCGATACCTAATATGTATACTTTTTTTTATTTATGTAAGTTTTACACAATGATTTCATTTTTGAAGCAAAAAAAATCATGTTTTAGTGTTTCCATAGTCTGAGTTTTTGGGTGATTACCTTGGTTAGGGTACGGTTTTTGCCGGATGAGATGACGGTTTTATTGGCACTATTTTGGGGTGCGTGTGACTTTTTGATCACTTGCTATTACACTTTTTATGATGTAAGGTGACAAAAAATGGCTTTTTTTACACCGTTTTTTTTTTTTTTTTTTATGGTATTCACCTGAGGGGTAAGGTCATGTGATATTTTTATAGAGAAAGTTATTACGGACGCTGCGATACCTAATATGTATACTTTCTTTTTATTTATGTAAGTTTTACATAATGATTTCATTTTTGAAGCAAAAAAAATCATGTTTTAGTGTTTCCATATTCTGAGAGCCATAATTTTTTCAGTTTTTGGGCGATTATCTTAGGTAGGGTCTCATTTTTTGCGGGATGAGATGACGGTTTGATTGGCACTTTTTTGGGGGTGCATATGACTTTTTGATCGCTTGCTATTACACTTTTTATGATGTAAGGTGACAAAAAATGATTTATTTAGCACAGTTTTTATTTTTTATTTTTTACGGTATTCATCTCAGGGGTTAGGTCATGTGATATTTTTATAGAGCCGGTCGATACGGACGCGGCGATTCCTAATATTTATACTTTTTTTTATTTATGTAAGTTTTACACAATAACAGCTTTTTTAAAATAAAAAAAATTATGTTTTAGTGTCTCCATATTCTGAGCCATAGTTTTTTTTATTTTTTGGGCGATTGTCTCAGGTAGGGGCTCATTTTTTGCGGGATGAGGTGACGGTTAGATTGGTACTATTTTGGTGGGCAAACGCCTTTTTGATCGCTTGCTGTTGTACTTTTTGTGATGTAAGGTGACAAAAAATGGTTTATTTAGCACAGTTTTTATTTTTTATTTTTTACGGTGTTCATCTGAGGGGTTAGGTCATGTGATATGTTTATAGAGCCGGTCGATACAGACACGGCGATACCTAATATGTATACTTTTTTCCCCCTATTTTTTACCAATTTTTTTTTACTTTATTTGGGGAAAATTACGTTTTTGTTTATTTTTACTTGAAACTTTTAATTTTTTTGGGGGGGAACTTTATTTTTTAAACTTTTTTTTCACTTTATTTTTTGTCCCACTTTGGGACTTGAACTTTTGGGGGTCTAATCCCCTTTACAATGGATTCCAATACTTCTGTATTGGAATGCATTGGCTGTATGAGTAATACTGTGTGTATTACTCATACAGCTTCCGGCCTGTGAGATCCAGGGGGCTGGATCTCACAGGCTTGTCACCGGAAGGCAGTGCGATGCCTTCCTTAGACATTGCGCTGCCTTCCATGCCATCGGGTCCCCCTACAGCCGCATGGGGACCCGATGGCACCGCCGCCCGCCGCTGCCGTACAAGGTAAAAGCCGCAAACCGCAGGTCTGAATTGACCTGCGGTTTGCGGCGATCACGACACGGGGGGGGGGGGGGTCACGGGACCCCCCCCCCCCGGCGTTGTAACAGGATGCCCGCTGAATGATTTCAGCGGACATCCTGTTCAGATTAACCCCCACCGTGGCGCAATCGCATTTTAAAGTTAGGACATAGCGTTACGCCCTGGGTCCTTAAGGACTCGGGAAACAGGGTGTACCGGTACAATGAAATGAGTCAGCACAGCAACCAGCAAAATTCTGTGTGCAGCTTTGGATGCTACTGGAATATAGGACAGGAGGTAATTCAAGTCATACGCTGACATCTGTGTTAGGCCTCATGCACACGACCGTTTTTTTTGCGGTCCGCCAAACGGATTTCCGTTGTTCCGTGATCTGTGACCGTTTTTTCTTCCGTGGGTCTTCCTTGATTTTTGGAGGATCCACGGACATGAAAAGTGAAAAAAAAAACGAAGTCAAGTTTGCATTGAAAATTATAGGAAAAACGGACATGGATCACGGACACGGATCATGGACGCGGATGACTATCTTGTGTGCATTCGTGATTTTTCACGGACCCATTGACTTGAATGGGTCCGTGAACCGTTGTCCGTGAAAAAAATAGGACAGGTCATATTTTTTTCACGGACTGGAAAAACGGATCACGGACGCGGAAGCCAAACGGTGCATTTTCCGATTTTTTTGAAAGTCAATGGGTCCGCGAAAAAAAATGGAAAACGGAACAACGGCCGCGGATGCACACAACGGTCGTGTGCATGAGGCCTTACAGGAAGAGAACACAAATAACCTTTGTAAATTTACTAGCTTATGTTTTTTAAAGAAACTGAAACTTTTAAATAATTATTAATAATAATTATAATTCTAGAAATCCAGAAAAGGACACATTAAAGGGATATAAATAATTTTCAATTCATTTATTTGTACTTTCTTGTCCAGCATACCAGTGTCCATGTTGTATTCATACAAAAATATAAAAATATCTATAATGTTTCAAAACTATGAGAAGGTATTACCTTTTATGTTCTAGATTTTTATTTTATTTTTTGTCTTGCTCTTCTCTTTACCTTTTCTTTTTTCCCTTTTAAATAATTATCTTCATCTCTAGAAATAAACCTGTATTACCAGCTGTTAAATTTTATTTGCAGGGTATTATTTTAAATTACCACCAAAGTATTACACTGGCAGCATATTAAAAATTCCCATTCTGGATTCAGCTCACAAGTTAATAAAGAGCTGAAGAAGAGACGTTAAAGGGATGGCAGATTTAACCCATATAATGTGGATTATACAGGATGGGACCTGATGTGGCTATTGTATTCTCTCATGTCTGAGACGAAAGATATGTAAATGTAAAGATAGATGGATATAAATAGATAGATGTAAATAGATAGTATTAGGTAGATAAATAGATACAGATATTACATTAATATTCAATAGAAATTAGGTTGACAATAGATAAATAGATCGATATTAGATAGATCAATGATAGATAGATGAGGACATGTCACCTCTCCTGAAGTTTTAGTAGATACTTTCACTCTTCAAAGGCATCTTTCCGTAGCTCTCCACTTTGTGTGCTTATATAGCCTGACAATGTCCAATCGGTAGGAACATACATTAAGGCCTCTTTCACACGACCGTTTTTCTTTTTTTCATTTACTGGCCGTTTTTTGCGTTCCGTATACGGTCTGTATACGGAACCATTCATTTCAATGGTTCCTCAAAAAAAACGGAATGTACTCTGTATGCATTCCGTTTCCATATTTCCGTTTTTCCGTTCCGTTGAAAGATAGAACATGTCCTATTATTGTCCGCAAATCACGTTCCGTGGCTCCATTCAAGTCAATGCGTCCACAAAAAAAACGGAACACATACGGAAATGCATCCGCATGTCTTCCATATCCGTTCCATTTTTGCGGAACCATCTATTGAAAATTTTATGCCCAGCCCAATTTTTTTTCTATGTAATTACTGTATACTGTATATTGCAAGAAAATTTAGACTAGAACCTTCAGAATCACAGGTGCATATCCATGAAGCAAACATAATTACAAAAAACAAAATGGCTGCACACAGTTATATATACAAACAATAGAGCTAAGAAATGGGGTCATTCTAGATAAAAGTGGTACAATACCGACTATAAATGAGTAATGGAAGCTCTTAGCGCACATACGTGTCGGGCCCATCTACCAGGCATCAAGGTGGCTTCCGCAGATGGGTCCCTATCACTAAATATACTGCCTCACTTTGGACTTACTTAAGCCTACAATATTCAGGGCAGTGTAGGAACCAGCTACAAACATACTCTGCTCAGAAGTCCCAGGTAGATGGGCGTGTTCAGCCTCCTGCACACGACCGTATGGCTTTTTCAGTGTTTTGCGGTCCGTTTTTCACGGATCCGTTGTTCCGTTTTTTGTTTCCATTTTTTGTTTCCGTTTTTCCGTTCCGTTTTTCCGTATGGCATATACAGTAATTACATAGATAAAATTGGGCTGGGCATAACATTTTCAATAGATGGTTCCGCAAAAAACGGAACGGAAACGGAAGACATACGGATGCATTTCCGTATGTGTTCAGTTTTTTTGCGGACCCATTGACTTGAATGGAGCTACGGAACGTGATTTGCGGGCAATAATAGGACATGTTCTATCTTTAAACGGAACAGAAAACGGAAATATGGAAACGGAATGCATACGGAGTACATTCAGTTTTTTTTGTGGAACCATTGAAATGAATGGTTCCGTATACAGACCGTATACGGAACGCAAAAAACGGCCAGTAAACGGGGGGAAAAAACGGTCGTGTGCGGGAGGACTAAAAGAGGTGCTACCCTCAATATATTGCAAGAAAATTTAGACTAGAACCTTCAGAATCACAGGTGCATATCCATGAAGCAAACATAATTACAAAAAACAAAATGGCTGCACACCGTTATATATACAAACAATAGAGCTAAGAAATGGGGGTCATTGGCTGGGTGTGCAGCCATTTTGTTTTTTGTATACTGTATATGCCAGACGGAAAAAAGGAACAGAAACGGAAACACAACGGTAACAAAAACCGGAACACAACGGACCGCAAAACACTGAAAAAGCCATACGATCGTGTGAAAGAGGCCTAAATGTCTTTTTACATATTTTCAGGCGGTATAACACAGGAACAGCACAACAGACAGTTACAATAAAAAGGTTTTCCAGCACAGTCATTTTATGAATACAAGTATATACTAACAGACAGAAGTCAGGAGGTGTCAGTTTCTCTCTTAACCCCTTACTGACAAAGCATTTTTTCTTCCTTTTTTCATCGTCGTGTTCCAAGAGCTATAACTTTTTTATTTTTCCGTCTATATAGCTTTATGAGGGCTTGTTTTTTGTGGGACAAGTTGTAGTTTTTAATGGCGCTATTTTTGGGTACACATAACTTTCTGATTAACGTTTATTAACTCTTTCTGGGAGGGAGATGGGAAAAACAGCAATACTGCCACTGCGTTTTTATATAAAAAAAATTACGCCGTTCATTTTTCGGTATAAATAACATGATATCTTTATTCTCAGGGTCAGTACGATTACAGGGATACCAAATCCATATAGTTTTTTTTTACATTTTACTACTTTTTTTACAATAAAACCCCTTTTTAAAAAAAATAAAGAAATGTTTTTGCATTGCCACTTCCCAAGACCCATAACTTTTTTTTTTTTCTTTTTATGGAGTTGTGTGAGGGCTTGATTTTTGCGGGACAACTTGTATTTTTCATTGGTATCATTTTGTAGTAAATTGCGCTTTTTGATCGCTTGTTATTACGTTTTTTTCACCACAGGGGATAATTTACATGATATTTATGTAGTCCGGGTCGTTACAGACGTGGCAATACCACACATATGGGGGAAAAAAAAGCGTAATTTTTTTTTAATGGGATTATTTTATAGAATAATTAGTTTTTTTTTAAAGTTTTTTTACCACTTATTAGTCCCACAAAGGGGACTATAACAGACAGCGTTTTGATTGCTTTTAAAATGCAATGCACTATCCCTATAGTGCATTGTATTTTAATGGCAATGCAATTCTAACATTGACCAGCATGCTGCGCCAGAAAGGCGCAGCCTGCTGGGAATTACTCAAGGCAGGTCTGGGGCCTACATCAGACCCCAAGGAGCCTTCACATACATCGGCACCCTGCGATTGCATTTGTGGGGTGACGATGGGAGACAGAGGAAGTCCGCTCCCTCTGTCAGCACTTTACATGCGGTGGGCGCCATTTCCCGCGGCATGTAATGTCAGAGCTGGGTCCCTGCTCCCCGCTGCATGGGGGACCTGTGCAGCACTTAGACTGGGCCGCTGTAAAAAAGCGGCGGCCCAACCTAAGGCCCTTTAGTGACCGCCGTAAAAACATGTATGGGTGGTCACTAAGGGGTTAAAATACTTTCTGCAACTAAATATATTTGTAGAAACATTGGACTTAGATGACGTTACTTGTCATTTTTGAGGCACATGCTTTCAGGTGGCTTAGCACGCGCTAAGGCGTTGTGCTAGGACTACAGGATAGACGGCAATTTAGCCTCCAGCTCTGCACTGCTACACAGCCCTGCACATATCTGTGTCTTTGGGATTATTGTACATCAAGGTTTTTGTTTTGTTTTGTTTCTTTTGCTGCAATTTGCGGCAAATACTGCAACAGAACTGCAATATACAATGACCCCCTAGGTATAGATATGTACTGTATAGGAGAGTTTAAAGGACATTTGGGACAATGTAATGTGAGGGTATAGGACCTTTGAGATTGATGATGTGTGCATGTCAAACTATCAATCATCTCAAAGGTTATTAAGCCTCCAAAAGACTGCGGAGGAGAAGAACCTGCATCACCCTGTGTTTATGTGTCTCTATCTGTGTGAATGTGTGTCAACATCTGCTTATTCTTTGTATAGAGGAACTGCACAGCACCAGGGCTCGAGTCCTGCGGGAACGTGTGGGGACGTTGTGCTATGTGCTATGAAAAAAGTGCAGGAACGCCGTTCCCTTTCAGGGCCGCCCGTCTTTAACGCCGGGCAAAAGGACCAGGAGGCAGTGAAGACTACATGAATGGATATGCACTTAGTGCGCTCTGTGGCAGTGTTCCTGTTCCTCACCGAGGTTCTTACAGACACAGTGATATAGGCAGGGTGATAGAATCCTGGTTTGGGCCTGTCCCTAGGTATGGCCCTATGATACTGATCCCTGCCTAAAAATGGAATGGCCGCCCTGATAGGGGCGATCCCGTGTTCAGGAACCTCCTGTAATGCCCTAGACTGCCTCTATTCGGGGATATGCTGGGCAGAGCCTGGTCGGATGCCCAGTTAGTAATGACCTAGTCTAGGTACATAAAATAATAAATCTTCAGTATGCAGAGCAGCAGAGTATCTACTGCTGTATATGCACTATATCGACAAGTGCTCAATATAGTATGTCGTTTAAACAATACAAAAGAGTAAAGATACTTGATATACACAATGTTCTATGTACATATTCTAGGCAGCTGCTCTGTGCATATATTGGCATAGTTCACAGTGCAGTTGTCTATCAAGATGCCAAACACACTATTGGTTTAGATGAAATGTTATCGGCGCCTGGAGTTGCTGCCCTAAAGCAACAACACACACGAGGGCGCCTCATTCCCAACGCGTTTCGCCCACACCAATAACCTGGGCTCATCAGGGGACACCCGATTCAGTGTCCTAATAGGCATCAATACTCATACTCAAGTGAAGAAAACACAATATTCCTCTCCACTGATGACACTAGTGAAATTGTCATCCATACCAGGCTGTCATCCATTACAGCAGTACATTGGTTATACAAATAGCTCTTCTGATAATGTATAGTACAGCCAGACCAATAGACCAGAGCCGGCACCTATATACTCGTTTTCAGTGGACGTGATCCCTGTGTAGTCAGGAACCAACAGGGCAAAAGTGCTTTGAAGGTGCCGCACCACGTCAAGGTACACAGTGAAAATAACGTGCCAGTGAATAGCCATATAGAGGTGGTCACATATAATCACTCATGTAAACCACAACACAGAAGATAGATTGTGGTACTTGCGTGCCCAAGGGTGGTTACATAGGGGTGGTTCCATACGCTCACTGAAAGGTATGACAGCCAAAGCTATTCCGGCTTGACCTACGGTGGTCTACGCCGGTGCCTCAACGAACTCTATGTGAGGTCCATTTTCTTTTTCTTTATTTTCTTTCTGTGTTTTGTCTTTATGGGAGTTTGTTATTTTATACGTACATTCCATTTTATATACTGTATTTGTGTGCAAACCAGATTCCCAAAAAGTTGGGACACTAAACAAATTGTGAATAAAAACTGAATGCAATGATGTGGAGATGGCAAATGTCAATATTTTATTTGTAATAGAACGTAGATGACAGATCAAACGTTTAATCCGAGTAAATGTATCATTTTAAAGGAAAAATACGTTGATTCCAATTTTCACGGTGTCAACAAATCCCCAAAAAGTTGGGACAAGTAGCAATAAGAGGCTGGAAAAAGTAAATTTGAGCATAACGAAGAGCTGGAAGACCAATTAACACTAATTAGGTCAATTGGCAACATGATTGGGTATAAAAAGAGCTTCTCAGAGTGGCAGTGTCTCTCAGAAGCCAAGATGGGTAGAGGATCACCAATTCCCACAATGTTGCGCAGAAAGATAGTGGAGCAATATCAGAAAGGTGTTACCCAGCGAAAAATTGCAAAGACTTTGCATCTATCATCATTAACTGTGCATAACATCATCCGAAGATTCAGAGAATCTGGAACAATCTCTGTGCGTAAGGGTCAAGGCCGTAAAACCATACTGGATGCCCGTGATCTCCGGGCCCTTAAACGACACTGCACCACAAACAGGAATGCTACTGTAAAGGAAATCACAGAATGGGCTCAGGAATACTTCCAGAAACCATTGTCAGTGAACACAATCCACCGTGCCATCCGCCGTTGCCAGCTGAAACTCTACAGTGCAAAGAAGAAGCCATTTCTAAGCAAGATCCACAAGCTCAGGCGTTTTCACTGGGCCAGGGATCATTTAAAATGGAGTGTGGCAAAATGGAAGACTGTTCTGTGGTCAGACGAGTCACGATTCGAAGTTCTTTTAGGAAATCTGTGATGCCATGTCATCCGGACCAAAGAGGACAAGGACAACCCAAGTTGTTATCAACGCTCAGTTGAGAAGCCTGCATCTCTGATGGTATGGGGTTGCATGAGTGCGTGTGGCATGGGCAGCTTGCATGTCTGGAAAGGCACCATCAATGCAGAAAAATATATTCAGGTTCTAGAACAACATATGCTCCCATACAGACGTCATCTCTTTCAGGGAAGACTCTGCATTTTTCAACAAGATAATGCCAGACCACATTCTGCGTCAATCACAACATCATGGCTGCGTAGGAGAAGGATCCGGGTACTGAAATGGCCAGTCTGCAGTCCAGATCTTTCACCTATAGAGAACATTTGGCGCATCATAAAGAGGAAGGTGCAACAAAGAAGGCCCAAGACGATTGAACAGTTAGAGGCCTGTATTAGACAAGAATGGGAGAGCATTCCTATTTCTAAACTTGAGAAACTGGTCTCTTCGGTCCCCAGACGTCTGTTGAGTGTTGTAAGAAGAAGGGGAGATGCCACACACTGGTGAAAATCGCCTTGTCCCAACTTTTTGGGGATTTGTTGACACCATGAAATTCTGAGTCAACATATTTTTCCCTTAAAATGGTACATTTTCTCAGTTGAAACTTTTGTTCCGTGATTTATGTTCTATTCTGAATAAAATATTAGAAGTTGCCATCTCCACATCATTGCATTCAGTTTTTATTCACGATTTGTATAGTGTCCCAACTTTTTTGGAATCCGGTTTGTATATATTCTGTGTATATTTGTGTATGCTGTATATTTACTGTAAATGTGTGTACATGTTACAAGCGTAAGCCTGTCCCTGACTTCCCCTCTGAGTTAGTGACCCAACACCTATTCCTGGTTGTCTAGTTCCTATTTGTGGACAAAGGATTGGAGCAGCAGACAGGCCTTGAGCCTGAGGAGGTGAGTAACCACTGGACACCAGGTACTTGACTTATTCCCTTCCACTAATAACTTCAAAAGATAATACACATAATACACACAGTGGAAGTTTTTTTCGTTAAAGACAAGCTCCTCAAATTTGCAGCAAAATCCAAAATATGTTTTATAGTTGCTTTTGCCATGGAGTTTTCCTCATGTAGCATTTTTTTGAGGGGAGGGAGGCATTTTGCCTTTTGCCTCTAGCAGCAGAAAGGCTAGGTGCACCCCTGAGCATGCCAGAGGATGCATGCATACAGGCATAAACCAAAGATGTAGTTTGACGCTTTGGGAAGTCAATGCAAAATTTGTAACAGATGACCCTGCCTACGACATGCCATTTATAATACAGGAGTCTTATGTGCTAGAGCAGGGTTTCTCAACTCCGATCCTCGGGACCCACCTACCGGTCAGGATTTGAGAATATCCCACAGAATGAATACCTGTGGTAAGTCCTGATGCATGGATACTAATTATATCACCTGCTCAATACTAAGGAAAATCCTGAAAACATGACTAGTACTGTAGGTGGGTCCAGAGGACCGAAGTTGAGAAGCCCCGTACTAGAGGGACATTAGGCCTAGAGGTACTTTTCAAATTCATATCTTCAACAAAACTAGAATAAATGTGGTTTAGTTTAGCAGGAGCTTATCCCTGACAACAGAGTACACACAAAATATTGCTATACAGCTCACAACCTTAAAGGACATCTGTCAGCAGGTTTGTACCTATGAAACTGGCTAACCTGTTACATGTGCACTTGGCAGCTGAAGGCATCTGTGTTGGTCCCTTGTTCATATGTGCCTGCATTGCTGAGAAATATGAAGTTTTAATATATACAAATAAGCCTGTAGGAGCAGCAGGGGAGTTGCCATTACACCTAGAGGCTCCGCTCTCTCTGCAACTACCACACCCTCTGCACTTCGATTGAGAGCACCAGGCATGATGATGTTTTCAGTGCCTGGCCCAGTGAATTAAAGTATAGAGGGTCCGGCAGTTGCAGAGAGAGCGGAGCCAAGTGATGCGTGAAAATCACCGCTCATCTGCACAGCCCCATTGAAGTGAATGGGTCTGGATTCAGTGTGGGTGCAATGCGTTCACCTCACGCATTGCACCCGTGTGGAATTCTCGCCCATGTGAAAGGGGCCTTAGGGTTATTCCCAAGACATATCTGTTCAAGTGGGGGAGATTTATCAAACTTGATGTAAAGGAAAACTGTCTTAGTTACCCATAACAACCAATCAGATTCCAACTTTCATTTTTAAGACCTCTTTTGGAAAATGAAAGGTGGAAAATGATTGGTTTTTGTATGGGCAACTAAGAAAGGTTTTCTGCATACCAGTTTTGATAAATTTCCCCACAGTGTCGTGATAGTTACCTTCATCCTGAGGATTTGTGGGCTTCCACGCAGTCACTAACAACGAACACCAAATAAACAGTTCAACTCTAATCAGATAATATGACCCCATGGCAGCTTGCATGGTCATGGCACAACCATGCCATGTGACCATACCCTAAAACTCAAATTAATAAAAAAAAATCTTTTAAAATGCAAATTTTTTGTCTATATGTCTGCTTCTTCTTTAACTGTAGCTCGAACAACACAGGGGTGGTTTGTAGTCTAAAACTATGTAGATATAGTCTACACAGAAGCTGTGGACACAAAATTAAAGGAAAGTTGTTTCATGTTCTGTTCTTCAGGCACCTACCCTTCAATAAGGAAGGAAGTGGAGGGGGGTTTCTTTCCTCGTACCTCCCGAAATTAAAAAAAGAGGCAAGTTTGAAGCGCACAACCCGATATAATGGAATATAAAGATGTAAAGTGGTATAACACATCGGGGAGCAGCAATCTGTGTTTAACATGCCGTCCATTGTATTCAGGTTTTGTGCTCTGCTGTCGCCTGAAACATTGTTACACAAATATTTTTATTAGCTGCCTGAATTTTAGTGCATGTTCAGGTAAAAAAATAAAAAAAGATAATTACTTTTTACTTACATTAAAATTGTCAAATGTAATCCACACATGACCCTTAGGAGAAAGATAAGCATAATTTAAAATCAATTTCTTACCTAATTGGGTAAAACCTGCAGTAATGTAGATAACACCACAAGTAATAATCATATGGTGTGAATACAAATGGACTTTACAAGTGCTCACCAATAGCTGTCACTTGAAAAAATAAGATTGTGGGTTCAAAAAATATAAGTGATTTGCACCCAAAAATCAAACATTTAGTACCTCATGTTTCCATACAGTAACACCAAGTAGGGGTCTTAAAAATGGTTAGGAGTTAATACACAATTATGCACATGTCAGTACCTTTGGCTCATCTAATACTTGATGTGCTTCTTAGGAGCCTGGATGTGCTTCTTAGGAGCTTGTAGCTACAGAATGTCTAATGCCTTAAAGGGGTTTTCCAGGATTACTATGGATTTTACCAGATATGCCCATGCTGTTGCTTACTTTGTGTACATCTTCCCCCTTGCATTTTTTCAGTTTTGACTCTCCTGACCCATTTTCACCATGTAAATAAATAATTCTGGTTTGTTTCCTTCCTGTACATAGCACTTCCTGTTGTTGCATCCAACCAAACCCATGATGCACTTCTCCTTTCTCTGCCACTGCTCCAGCACCGACCCTAACAACGCCCAACTAGTTTATAGCTCCTCCCACCCAGCTAGTTACATATACAAGTGGCCTGTCTGACCCAGGAAGAAGTGCAGTAGTGTCTTAAAAAGATTAACATAGACAAATCACCGGGACCAGATGGCATACACCCCCATATCCTAAGAGAATTAAGTAATATCACAGACAAACCCTTATTTCTGATATTTAAAGACTCTATATACAGGGAGTGCAGAATTATTAGGCAAATGAGTATTTTGACCACATCATCCTCTTTATGCATGTTGTCTTACTCCAAGCTGTATAGGCTCGAAAGCCTACTACCAATTAAGCATATTAGGTGATGTGCATCTCTGTAATGAGAAGGGGTGTGGTCTAATGACATCAACACCCTATATTAGGTGTGCATAATTATTAGGCAACTTCCTTTCCTTTGGCAAAATGGGTCAAAAGAAGGACTTGACAGGCTCAGAAAAGTCAAAAATAGTGAGATATCTTGCAGAGGGATGCAGCACTCTTAAAATTGCAAAGCTTCTGAAGCGTGATCATCGAACAATCAAGCGTTTCATTCAAAATAGTCAACAGGGTCGCAAGAAGCGTGTGGAAAAACCAAGGCGCAAAATAACTGCCCATGAACTGAGAAAAGTCAAGCGTGCAGCTGCCAAGATGCCACTTGCCACCAGTTTGGCCATATTTCAGAGCTGCAACATCACTGGAGTGCCCAAAAGCACAAGATGTGCAATACTCAGAGACATGGCCAAGGTAAGAAAGGCTGAAAGACGACCACCACTGAACAAGACACACAAGCTGAAACGTCAAGACTGGGCCAAGAAATATCTCAAGACTGATTTTTCTAAGGTTTTATGGACTGATGAAATGAGAGTGAGTCTTGATGGGCCAGATGGATGGGCCCGTGGCTGGATTGGTAAAGGGCAGAGAGCTCCAGTCCGACTCAGACGCCAGCAAGGTGGAGGTGGAGTACTGGTTTGGGCTGGTATCATCAAAGATGAGCTTGTGGGGCCTTTTCGGGTTGAGGATGGAGTCAAGCTCAACTCCCAGTCCTACTGCCAGTTTCTGGAAGACACCTTCTTCAAGCAGTGGTACAGGAAGAAGTCTGCATCCTTCAAGAAAAACATGATTTTTATGCAGGACAATGCTCCATCACACGCGTCCAAGTACTCCACAGCGTGGCTGGCAAGAAAGGGTATAAAAGAAGAAAATCTAATGACATGGCCTCCTTGTTCACCTGATCTGAACCCCATTGAGAACCTGTGGTCCATCATCAAATGTGAGATTTACAAGGAGGGAAAACAGTACACCTCTCTGAACAGTGTCTGGGAGGCTGTGGTTGCTGCTGCACGCAATGTTGATGGTGAACAGATCAAAACACTGACAGAATCCATGGATGGCAGGCTTTTGAGTGTCCTTGCAAAGAAAGGTGGCTATATTGGTCACTGATTTGTTTTTGTTTTGTTTTTGAATGTCAGAAATGTATATTTGTGAATGTTGAGATGTTATATTGGTTTCACTGGTAAAAATAAATAATTGAAATGGGTATATATTTGTTTTTTGTTAAGTTGCCTAATAATTATGCACAGCAATAGTCACCTGCACACACAGATATCCCCCTAAAATAGCTAAAACTAAAAACTACTTTCAAAAATATTCAGCTTTGATATTAATGAGTTTTTTGGGTTCATTGAGAACATGGTTGTTGTTCAATAATAAAATTAATCCTCAAAAATACAACTTGCCTAATAATTCTGCACTCCCTGTAGACTCTATATAGACAGGGAGCTTTCTACAGGATTGGCGCTTAGCAAATGTGGTGCCAATATTCAAAAAGGGTTCAAAAACAGAGCTCAGAAACGATAGGCCGGTAAGTTTAACATCTGTGTTGGGTAAACAGTTTGAAGGTTTTCTAAGAGATGCTATCTTGGAGTACCTCAATGAAAATAAGCTAATAACACTGTATCAGCATGGCTTCATGAGGGATCGGTCATGTAAAACTAATTTCATGTGTTTCTATGAGGAGGTATGTTCTAGACTTGACCGGTGTGAGTGAATGGATGTCATATATCTTGACTTCTCCAAAGCATTTGATACTGTGCCACATAAAAGGTTAGAATATGAAAAAATGTGGTGTATGTGGGTAAGTTACTGGCTCAGTGATAGAAAAGAGTGTGGTTATAAACGGTACATACTCAGATTGGGTCACTGTCACAAGTGGGGTACCACAGGGTTCAGTATTGGGCCCTATTCTCTTCAATATATATATTAATGATCTTGTAGAAGGCTTGCACAGTAAAATATCAATTTTTGCAGATGACACTAAACTGTGTAAAATAATTAACACTGAAGAGGACAGTATACTGCTACAAATCTGGATAGATTGGAGGCTTGGGCAGATAAATGGCAGATGAGGTTTAACACTGACGAATGTAAGGTTATGCCCATGGGAAGGAATAATGCAAGTCAGCAGTACATACTAAATGGTAAAACACTGGGTAACACTGACATGGAAAAGAACCTAGGAATTTTAGTGAACAGCAAACTAAGCTGTAGAAACCAGTGTCAGGCAGCTGCTGCCAAGGCCAATAAAATAATGGGTTGCATCAAAAGGGGCATAGATGCCCGTGATGAGAACATAGTCCTGCAACTTTACAAATCACTAGTCAGATCACACATGGAGTACTGTATACAGTTCTGGGCTCCTGTGAACAAGGCAGACATAGCAGAGCTGGAGAGGGTTCAGAGGAGGGCAACTAAAGTAATAAGTGGAATGGGTGGACTACAGTACCCTGAAAGATTATCAACATTAGGGTTATTCACTTTAGAAAAAAGACGACTCAGGGAATATCTAATTAATATGTATAAATATATCAGGGGTCAGTACAGAGATCTCTCCCGCCATCTATTTATCCCCAGGACTGTGACTGTGATGAGGGGACATCCTCTGCTTCTGGAGGAAAGAAGGTTTGTACACAAACATAGAAGAGGATTCTTTACGGTAAGAGCAGTGAGACTATGGAACTCTCTGCCTGAGGAGGTGGTGATGGTGAGCTCACTAAAAGAGTTCAAAAGGGGCCTGGATGTATTTCTGGAGTGTATTAATATCACAGGTTCTAGTTACTGGAGATGGGTCGTTGATCCGGGGAGTTATTCTGATTGCCTGATTGGAGTCAGGAAGGAATTTTTATCCCCCTAAAGTGAGGAAAATTGGCTTCTACCTCCCATTTTTTATTTTTTTTTGCCTTCTTCAGGATGAACTTGCAGGATAACAGGCTGAACTGGATGGACACAGGGCTGGCCTTAGGTGTTCAGGCACCCTGTGCGAGCTAATCTTGTGCTCCCCCCCACCGGTTCGCCTAAACATACACAGAGGAAAACAATCTGTGTAACAAACATTTTTCTTTTATTACATAGATGCAAGTGCAAACCAGTACAATCATACCCAGTGTCACCCATAGCCAGTCTCCTGCCCCCCTTAATCATACCCTGTCACCTTTGCCCAGTTCCCTGCCCTTCTTAAGCATACCCAGTGTCACCCTTACCCAGTCCCCTGCCCCCTCAATTAGACCCTGCCCCCCCTTAAATTAAGGGTTACAGACACTGGGTATGATTAAGGGCCAGGGGACTGGCTTTGGTTGACACTGGGTATAATTAAGGGGGGCAGGGGACTGGGTAAAGGTGACAGGATATGATTAAGGGGGGCAGGGGACTGGCTATGGGTGACACTGGGTATGATTAAGGGGGGCAGGGGACTGGGTAAGGGTGACACTGGGTATGATTAAGAAGGGCAGGGGACTGGGTAAAGGTGACAGGGTATGATTAAGGGGGGCAGGGGACTGGCTATGGGTGACACTGGGTATGATTAAGGGGGGCAGGGGACTGGGTAAGGATGACACTGGGTATGATTAAGAAGGGCAGGGGACTGGGTAAAGGTGACAGGGTATGATTAAGGGGGCAGGTGACTGGGCAAAGCTGTCACGGTATGATTAAGGGGGGGCAGGAGACTGGCTATGGGTAACACTGGGTATGATTAAGCGCCTAAATCATACCCAGTGTCACCCATAGCCAGTCTCCTGCCCCCCTTAATCATACCCAGTGTCAACCAAAGCCAGTCCCCTGCCCCTTAATCATACCCAGTGTCACCCTTATCCAGTCCCCTGCCCCCTTAATCATACCCAGTGTCTGTCACCCTTATCCAGTCGCCTTCCCCCCTTAATTAGACCCTGCCCCCTTTTAATGAAAGATATTTGGTAAAAAAAACAAAAAAAAAACAATAAGAACAGGTACTCACTATTTGAAGTCTTCTGCTCCCTCCCTGTCTGCAGAGCACCGGCCGCCGCCCTCACACATTGAGCGGATCCTTCCGCGGCTCTCAGTGAAGGAGAAGCACTTGGACGCAGCACCTGCGCCCCTAAGCTCCTCCTCCACGCCCGCAGCCTATCAGAGGCCGGTGCAGGCGGTTCGATTACGTCATTGCACCGCCTGAGCCGCACAGCGCGGGACACAGGCCGGAAGAGGCCTACATCGTATTGCTGCCATGGAGGTAAGTATAAGTGTTTTTTTTGTGTGTTTTTTTAATACCCGACTTTTAATACCTGGGAGGCACTTGATACTGGCACATGGGGGGGGTTGGCACTTGATACTGGCAAGTGGGGGGGTTTGGCATTTGATACTGGCACATGGGGGGTTGGCACTTGATACTGGCACATGGGGGGGTTGGCACTTGATACTGGCACATGGGGGGTTGGCACTTGATACTGGCACATGGGGGGGGGTTTGCACTTGATACTGGCACATGGGGGTTGGCACTTGATACTGGCACATGGGGGGGTTGGCACTTGATACTGGCACATGGGGGGAGGCACTTGATACTGGCACATGGGGGGGAAGAGAGGCACTTGTTACTGGCACATGGGGGGCATGGAGAGGCACTTTTTACTGGCACATGGGGGGCATGGAGAGGCACTTGATACTGGCATATTATTATGGGGCACTATGGGGGCTTCTACTGAGGCCACAAAGAAGGGGTATTTTATATGGGGGGCTCTGTGTGGTACTAGTATTATCAGGGGTATGATCTGTTTCTGCAGTATAGTATTGGGGAGCACAGCGGCACAGTATTGGGGGTAGTAGGATGATTTGTCCAGAAGATGGGAGGACGATGGAAAAGTAGTAAACTAAGATTTTTTTTTTTGTCGAACTGCAGAGACGGAAAATGGCGACAAAATGGTGGTCTGGTCTGAAAGGAGAAGATGAGGACAGAGAACATCTATATCAAAGGAGACGTCACTGGATGTAAGAGGTATGGGGCGCTGTATTTCTGTAGTGATGGGGGAAGGGGGGGCGTTAAAGACAGCAAGTGTCGTGTGTGGGGGGGCCTTATTGTTTTTCGCCCCAGGGCCCCATTTCACCTAGAACCCGCCCTGTATAATAGTGCCATGCATTCATAAATACAGTTCTCATACAAGAGTTTCATTCATTGCCCATATCCCATATAATACTGCCATACATTTTCCAGAATTATTGCTATATAACTCAAGCAATTGTGCCCCACAGTGCCTTATACTATGCAAATAATAAATATCTACAAAACCCACATTACAGTGTCAAACAGTGGCCGAAACGTGTCTCATAATGTAGGTCCCAGTATCTAGATATCTAGATGGATAGCAGTTGCCTAGGATGACTAGATGCAGCAGGTGAGTCACATGCTTCCTTCTAAAAAATATTTCATGAGAATTGATCCATCCAATTTTTAACAATGAGATGTCCTTTCCGAATTCTTCTTAAAGGAGATTTCAACTCAAACTACAGTTGATACTAAAAGAATATGTATGCAAGTGTTCTTCAGCAATCATCCTCTGTATGAGCATTGTTTTGCAGATGGAAGAGCATCATTCCAGTAAAAATTTGAATATTCCTCCTTGGATGTCTGAAACATTCAGTAGTAAGGTTTAGGGGGTGGGGGTGGGATAGACGGACAATAGAAAAAAATCATTGAACGTGTATCAGTCAGTAGGAGCTAGGAGATTAACAAAAAAAATTTGTGTCCAAAGCAATTTAGTCCACATTCACACTGCTCAATATGATGACTGTTCTAAAATTCAATGAATAAATGAACACCAACTTATCCTAGTGTGCTTCTTCCATTTCTGTGGTTAGGGGCGGACTGAGAACTTAAAGTGGCCCTGGAAAAAACCCTAAGTTGGTGCCAATGTTGTAGGTGGGTCAAAATTGACAGAAGGTAGGGCAACACAACTAGATGGGGCCAATACAAAATTGGCTGGGTCAGTAATATCATAGTGCAGTACAGAATACTATCCCACTGAACCAAATACCATAATGCAGCACAAAATAACTCACCAGAAGTTGTCTTTCTGTCATAGCCAACAATAGCTGCCAAGTTCTGTTCTTCTACTCCTCCTAATATGGATATGGAGAAGGGGGCTTAGTAGGTGAGATGTGGGCCACAACACTAGGCCAGCCCTACCTTCAGCATGCTCCCCGTATAGTTCTCCGCTGGCAGTAGTATGTTCCCGGCCAGCGGTAGTGATGAGGCCTTGGCTGGCCCTATAGTCATCGGCCCACTAGGAAAGTTCCCTGTAGGGTCTATGGCCAGTCCATACCGGTCTGTGGTAGACGTTTTATATCTGTCCTCCATCCACACTTCTGCTGCATGCTGCTTCTTGTATTTTCACAAAGTTGCAGGAGACTGCCCTGCCAAAAGCTGTCATAGATGGCAGAGGCGAAGTGGGAGCTTCCAGCTAGCAGTCTCCTGCAACCTTGTGGAAATACAAAAAGAAGTGTGTGGAGGGAGCATGAATATAAAGCATCTATCATGAAAAACGAAGAAGCGTGATAGTCAATGTGTTGAAAAGTATGAATTTTGACTAAATTTTGAAAAAATACTTTCCAAAATGTAATACTTCTTTCTAGGTCGTTAACCATATAGCCAGTGATGGTCCAAGGCTGGGAACCAACTCCTATCTTCTACTCTCCTGCGGTCAGGACCAGACCTGCTGATGGTAATACTGATAAGTGACCACCTTGTGGTTGCCCAGATGATGCCATGGAGCCCTAGCCTTACAGGATAGGTGTTTAACCTCTGGCATATTAGTGGCTTCATTCTCTGATAGCATGCACAGATCCTGAAACTGATGATAAAGCTTGTCTATGCTTCTCCTGTGACTAGGAGAAATTTTTTATCCAATTGAAGTAAACAGTAAAGATTCTTATTAATTGACTACAAGCAAAAATACAAAAATTCCTGAATATTTGGAGAGTTACGTAACTTTTCAGCATGCAATGAGTAAGATTATCCCTTTAAGTTATGAGATTTGAAAGAGTTAGAGTCTATATTTCCAGAAAGAGCTCCACTCTTATCAGGAGTGGATTGGCCATAGACCTTACAAGGAAATTTCCTGGTGGGCCGCCCAAGTCCTCCTCTCAGCCACTGGCTGGGTACATGATGAGCTTTCAGCAGTAATTAAAGCTGTGAGAATCAGGTACTCATATATCTGGCCAATGAATGTACATGCCCTTCTGAATTCAACTGCTGTGGTCCACACCTCAACCCCTAGCCCCCTGTTCCATATCTTAATCAGAGACAACTGGTGAAAGAGGACAGAAAATGGCATCTACTGAAGGACAGCACAAACGGGCAAATTTTGGGGCAGTATATTGTGCTGCACTGTGATATATGGTTCTGATGGGACGGTATTTTGCACTATGGTATTGCTCACCCCGTCAACCTCTGTTGCACCTCCTATCAATTTAGACCCGCTCACAACATGGGGCCACTTTTAGTTTTTTCCAGGGGCACTTTAATTTCCCAGTTCGTCCCTGACTCAGCTCCGCCATAATTGTTTGAATGGCGGTGAGCTGCTTTACTGTACATAGCCCAAAGACAAAAGTGGTAAGATCTAAAAATTACATAACCGGACTCAGCATCACTTATACTACACACCACTTACTAGCTGACAGATTCCCTTTAAAGGGACAGGCACATCATCTCCCACTAATATCTATGTTACCGGCCTATTATAACAAAATGATTGCTACAGTGCACGCTCTTTAAAACAATCTTATCAAAAGTTCTTTCTGTGCAGGAAGGTAAGTGATCTCATATTTCTAGTTTTCTTTACCTCCGGAGTTTATCTTCATATTACACTCATTCTCCAGAGGGTATTTACCGAATAACTCAAGGAGCCAGCGGGTGTCATTTTTACGCATAATAAGGAAATTTGTGAACACGACATCTGCACAGACTTGTCAGGGAGTGGAGGTGATTTAAACCGTCCTCTTCCAGATTAGCTGCGTGCGCCTCCGTACCTATTACACCGATGTTGCCTTCAATTTGGACTCCTCTTTTTTTGTGTTTTGCTTAATATGCGGCGGTGACATATAATATAGAAAATTTATGAGGATACAGATGCTGTATGTGGCAGAGCAAGAACTAGACAAGATGTTTTTGTTTTGTTTTTTATTCCTTTAACGTTCGGGTTCAGTCAGATGAAATAAAGCATCATCTATGTGAGGATGCAGCAGAGCTGGCGTGGTATTGTCTTTATGCAGAGGAATAAAACAGCCTTCCCTTAATAATTCATGGTGTGTGATTTAAACCAGCTGAATGCAATTGTATAACTTATAAATGTATTCAGGATAAAACAAATGGAAATTTTATATGTTTATCCTGTTGTATGCAAATTCATATTTACAGCTTCATCCCATAAAGAAAATTGGCATCAGTTTGGGAGTAAATTGTGAAAGGGTTAAAAAAAAAAAAAGAGCTTACTTCTTGCTATTGCGTTCACTGAATGCTCACTGTATGCAACAGTGTGTCACTGAGCTGGTGTATCTAAGCCTATTGTGTGTAAGGGGATGTTTACACGGCAGCTTCGGAATTTTGGCGCCGACAGCTGAGCTGACATTTCGCCGAAGCCCATCGATGGCCACATCCTCTCGGCTTTTCATAAATCTCAATGGGAGGCAGCGCTGATGATCACAGAGTGGCGGCTTAAAGCCGTGGCGAGAAAGGACACATCCCTTCTCGGTGTGGCCACGGCTTTAAGCCACCACTCTGTGATCCTCAGTGCTGCTTCCCACTGAGCGATCGTCTGTGAGTTTTTTCGGCAAAACTTTGGCACGGCTGTCTGCGTCAAAATTCTGCTTCAAAAGCCACCGTGTGAACGTCCCCTAATACTATCTGCTAAGCTGATGTATCTAATCCTATCATGCCTAATACTATCTGCTGAGCTGATGTATCTAATCCTGCTGTACCTAATAGGCCCCTTTCACATGAGCGTGACGGATTGGCTCCAGATGCGTTCAGGATGCGTTCAGTGAAACTCGCACCATTTTGCAAGCAAGTTCAGTCAGTTTTGTCTGCGATTGCGTTCAGTTTTTTCCGCGCTGGTGCAATGCGTTTTGATGTGTTTTTCACGAGCGTGATAAAAAACGGAAGTTTACAAACAACATCTGTTAGCAACCATCAGTGAAAAATGCATTGCATCTTCACTTGCTTCCGGATGCAATGCGTTATTCACGCAGCCCCATTCACTTCTATGGGTCCAGGGCTGCGTGAAAAACGCAGAATATAGAACATGCTGCGTTTTTCACGCAATGCAGAACTGATGCGTGAAAAAAATGCTCATGTACACAGACCCATTGAAATGAATGGTTCAGGATTCATTGCGGGTTCTATGCGTTCACATCACGCATTGCACCCTCGCGGAAATCTCGCTGGTGTGAAAGAGACCATACTGTCTGCCGAGCTGATGTATCTAATCCTATTGTGTGTAAGAAACCTGTTCACATGGAGTTTTTTGCCCCTAAAATTCTGGCAGCGGCCATGTGACATCCGCCTCCCAGCGGTCTAAAGCGACCGTCATGCCCAGACAGATGTCCCTGGAAGCCATGGCGGTTGTTCATTCATAGTTTAGCTCCATTCAATGAGACACAACTGGGTCCACAGCATTCAAATTGAAAAATCACAGCAGTTTCTGCCACAAACTATGTGGTGGAGTTTTCCTCTGCAAAATCCACTGTGAAAACAGGCCCATACTATGGTGACCTGATCTAAGGCTTGGTTCACATCTCCAGCACAAACTCCAGTAGTCTGTTCTGGCAGAGGAACAGACTATTCGAGTTTACCGTATCTGGCATAGTTGGATATTGCCGTACACTACCAGATCCCATTATAGTCAATAAATAGACAGCTTTTTGGTATAAATGCTAGCTTTTGGCCGGACAAATACCACTGTGTGCATGCAGCGGTACCTGTTTGCCCTTCTGAAAAACAGCATGTATTCCCAAATGCCACCACATCCTTGTGGAATCCCATTATAGGCAATGGGGATCTAGCGATTCCAAGGGATGTGCAGCAGTAGCCGGCTATGCTGGATATGGCAAACTCCCGAAGTCTGTTCTGTTCCTCTACCGGAACAGACTACCAGACATATGAACATAGCCTAAGCTGACCTTGTTAGATACTATCTGCTGTGCTTTGATATCTAAGCCTATTGTGACAATATCTGCAGGGCTGATGTATCTAAGTCTATGGTGTGCAATACTGTCTGCTGATCTAATATTTCTAAACATCTCCTGTGTGATACTGTATAGAAGCAAAACATGTTCAATTTTGGGTGCTGAGCTGATGTATCTAAGTTTAGCATGTGTGATACAGTCAGCTAATCGGAGCTTAGCATGTGTGATACTGTCCCAGAAGGACCCACACAGCATTACATTCCACATCAGATGCTGCTGATCCTGTATATAATCACCTCTTCTCCCTTCATCTGCAATGGACTGCAGTACCAACCCTGTGGATGTAGAGGGGTGAATCTGCTGAGAAATCTGCTGCAGATCCGCAGCAAAATCTGCATGTTAAATGCAGATATTGCTGCAGATTCACAGAGGTATTCACTGCCAGTTTGGCGGCAGATTATTTTCCCCATGTGTGTGCAGCAAGCCCCTGAAGATCCGGAGGAGAGGATGGGAGTAGTAGTGGCCCTAATGAGATGATGAGTCAAGGTGTACTCCCTCAGGCTGTTGTTCCCTGGGGATCCGTGCATTGGAATGGTAGTATGAGGAATCAGGCCATAAGTAAAAGTATAAAAGTATATCCTTACTAAGTGCAACATACAAGTTGTAGTACATCCAGCAGTAGTTGTATATAGTGCAATTTCTCTTCCTAGATGAGGAGGTATGATGGCTGGCAAATGGGAAGATAATTGCACCTCTGGTATGCTACCTTGGTAATGTCTCTCTCCTGAACTTCTGGATAATAGCTGTGTACCAGCTGCCTATGGGTGTCCACTGTCTAATGCAGGCTTTGAGTTGGCCTGGATGTAATCATGGTGATGGATGTCTGAGCCATAATCCTTTACCTGCAGCAGGGTCTGTAAAGTTGTGGCTTGCTCGTCACTCTGTTGACTGTAAATGCTGTAGCTTTTCTGATATCTGGAGTTTTAGTATTCTTGTAGTCTGTCTAGAGTAGTGGTCTGGCAGATGAGCTGGATCAAGAACCGGTCCCTAAGACCCTTGGAGCAGAAGCAATAGGACATACTTCCTAATCCTCACTATCTAGATTAGAACTCCCCCTCTTGGCAGGAAGAAGGACAAGCCCACTCCTACCAAGAGTGGAAGAACAGGATGGTTAACCCTGTCCCTGCAAAACATACCATGTCATGCTGGTGTATATTATATAACATAGTAAAACATAAAAAACAAACATTGCAGATGCCCCCAGCTCTGGGGTACTGCATGTGCACCTATCCTTACCGCTATATATTCCTCACCCTAAATAGTGGAGCTGAGCTCTCTCTGCTGTATGGCCAGATGGCCCTGTAGGAAAAGCTATGCCCACTATGCTGTTAGTTCCTTCTTTGGCTACAGGGGGAAAACAACCGACCCCTTATGAATTTAGACAGAGGCGCATTACTTTATTCTTGAATTCTATGTGGTGCTTAGATACACAACAAATCTGCGATCCTAATAAAGTTGTAGTCAGTGATGCTTTACACTATGGTATATCTACCGGGACTACATCTGACCTTGTGGCGAGAAATTCAGCCGAATAATAATACATAGACAATAATAATGCAGCCTCACCTTGGCCTCAAGGTTTCCTGGCCGCCTACCTGTGGGTATATCTTCCATTAGACACGGCAATGCAACTTTGCAGAGCAGCGAAATTGAAATTCACCTTTCTGGTCTACAGGGCTCAGATGGAGCCAGAACAATTTTTGCTTCAATGTAAATTTTGTTCATTTCTTTTTTTTCCTGTTCAAAAGTTTTCAGGAATTGCACTTTCTACCATGATGCCTACAGTTGCAAGAAAAAGTATGTGAACCCTTTGGAATTATATGGATTTCTGCACACATTGGTCATAAAATGGGATCTGATCTTCATCTAAGTCACAACAATAGACAATCACAGTCTGCTTAAACTAATAACACACAAAGAATTAAATGTTGCCATGTTTTTATTGAAAAAACACCATGTAAACATTCACAGTGCAGGTGGAAAAAGTATGTGAACCCTTGGATTTAATAACTAGTTGAACCTCCTTTGGCAGCAATAACTTCAACCAAACGTTTCCTGTAGTTGCAGATCAGACGTACACAACGGTCAGGAGTAATTCTTGACCATTCCTCTTTACAGAGCTGTTTCAGTTCAGCAATATTCTTGGGATGTCTGGTGTGAATCGCTTTCTTGAGGTCATGCCACAGATTCTCAATCGGGTTGAGGTCAGGACTCTGACTGGGCCACTCCAGAAGGCGTATTTTCTTCTGTTTAAGCCATTCTGTTGTTTATTTACTTCTATGCTTTGGGTCGTTGTCCTGTTGCAACACCCATCTTCTGTTGAGCTTCAGCTGGTGGACAGATGGCCTTAAGTTCTCCTTCAAAATGTCTTGATAAACTTGGGAATTCATTTTTCCTTCGATGATAGCAATCCGTCCAGGCCCTGATGCAGCAAAGCAGCCCCAAACCATGATGCCCCCACCACTATAATTTACAGTTGGGATGAGGTTTTGATGTTGGTGTGCTGTGCCTCTTTTTCTCCACACATAGTGTTGTGTGTTTCTTCCAAACAACTCAACTTTGGTTTCATCTGTCCACAGAATATTTTGCCAGTACTGCTGTGGAACATCCAGGTGCTCTTCTGCAAACTGTAAACGTGCAGCAATGTTTTATTTTTGGACAGCAGTGGCTTCCTCTGTGGTATCCTCCCATGAAATCCATTCTTGTTTAGTGTTTTACGTATCGTAGATTCGCTAACAGGGATGTTAGCATATGCCAGGGACTTTTGTAAGTCTTTAGCTGACACTCTAGGATTATTCTTCACCTCATTGAGCAGTCTGCGCTGTGCTCTTGCAGTCATCTTTACAGGACGGCCACTCCTAGGGAGAGTAGTAGCAGTGCTGAACTTTCTCCATTTATAAACAATTTGTCTTACCGTGGACTGATGAACAGCAAGGCTTTTGGAGATACTTTTATAACCCTTTCCAACTTTATGCAAATCAACAATTCTTAATCGTAGGTCTTCTGAGAGCTCCTTTGTGCGAGGCATCATTCACATCAGGCAATGCTTCTTGTGAAAAGCAAACCCAGAACTGGTGTGTGTTTTTTATAGGGCAGGGCAGCTGTAACCAACACCTCCAATCTCATCTCATTGATTGGACTCCAGTTGGCTGACACCTCATTCCAATTAGCTCTTGGAGAGGTTATTAATCTAGGGGTTCACATACTTTTTCCACCTGCACTGTGAATGTTTACATGGTGTGTTAAATAAAAACATGGTAACATTTAATTCTTTGTGTGTTATTAGTTTAAGCAGGCCTGCATCGCATCGCTGACATGGAGGTAAGTATAAGTGTTTTTTTTATTTTTTATATGTGTACAATAGTTTTACTGGCACATTGGGGGGGGGGGCTCTTGTTACTGGCACATGATGGGGGGGGGCTCCTGTTACTGGCACATGATGGGGGGGCTTCCTATTATTGGCACATGATGGGGGGGCCTCTTATTACTGGCACATGATGGGGGGGCTCTTGTTACGGGCACATGATGGGGGGTGCTTATAACTGGCACATGATGGGGGGGTGTGCAGTAAGCCGGATTGGACTAATACAAACTGGCGCAACAATATGCACTGACTGGGTCAGGTGTAAATGATAGTTAAGAGTTTTGTTCGTGACGCCAAAAATGCAATGAGCAGGACCGTGGTACAGTTACACGGACACCAAATTATGCAGTGGGTCCGGATATGGGTATAGAAATCTAGGATTTTGTTCGTGACACCAATTGCAGCATGCGCAGGGTACAGTCTCAGGGGCCTTTAAGGTGTTGCAACTCACGTACCAGGTTAGGAATGCCAGAATGGTGTAATGTCTCTGTATAGTAGTGGGTATAGTGTCAACGGTGTCTCCTACCTTGGTACGGCTGGACTCCTGGATCCTGGCTCACTTGCAATAAATGAGTGTGTTGCTAGTAGGAGTAATTGAGGAACTTGGTAGCAATGAATGAGATCCAGACTTGAAATATAATTCAACTTGTCTTTATTGGAGGCAGCATTAATCCATATGAGTTACATCAATAGTCTTGGGTCCCAGCAGGTATTGGCAATGTATGGCAGGGATCAATATCTCTTCTGCTTCTATCATGTGCCTGGAGCTTTCCTGCAGGATTAGTCGTCTGCTTATATCTCTGTAATATGTGGCAGGAATCTATATCTTCTGCTCTGTCTATCTTCTGCTGTGTATGGGACTGACTAGCTGAGGAGGAATTTGGCTTCTCCTGGTCTCTGGATGGTACTCACAGTTATGCTCACAGGGTATGGTTCTTCCTGGAGTTCTGGACATGGCTGCTTGCTTGTCACCTGTTGAGGCTGAAGGCTCAGACTGGGAATGGTGATCTTTGGTCTCAACCGAGACAAGATCCTGGGTTGGGATCCCTAGAACTGGGAGCTAGCTGGGGTGGCTGGCACACTAACTTTCTTCCCCACCCATGAGACAGAATGTGGGAACATTCCACACCTCCTCAAAGAGGGGGGAGCTAAACTGGAATGTACTATTTCAGTCTAGATATGCTAAACTGAACTAAGTTCCTGGTAACACATTGCTGCCACCTGCTGGTGAACATGAAAATTACAGCAAATTACATTTACAAGGCTTTGAATGCACATTTGTGAGGAATATTAAATAAATCACATTAGATGACAAGGCACATGTTACCAACAAATAGTAGCGGGGGAAAAAGAGTTTAGTAACATAACTCTGGGATGTTACATTCCCCCTTACTTTGAGTTAAGACGCCCTCGGCTTACGCTTAGGAGGGAGAGGAATCAGCTCTGGGGTACCCAATAAAATACAAAGTGCTGCGTGAATTACACATATGACATACATAGACAAACATGAAACAGCTATCCTGAGGTTCCTGCCCGCTAGAGTAAGGTGTCCAACACACAGTTTCCTTCTCTTGGTATGACCAGTGAACCAAATACTGTACAAAGCAAAGATTACTGACTGACTTTGAAGTGTTATTATGGCCATCAAACACCAAAGAAAGCATGGGGGTGTCTTTACTCTGTAGTCCCGCCATTGTGTAATAGAATGCCCGCAAATGAAAGGGTGGCTTTATCCTGTATTCCCTTTCCTGCACCAAAGCCTGAGAAATTTGGCTTAAAGCACGATCACTATGGTGACTAAGGGGTAGCTAAATTATGGCTCTAAGGCTTGAGGTACCATACCTTAGGCAAAGGCTCAGAAGGGGAGGTATTTATCGTCTCCATGCTCTTCTGGCAATGTCACAGGAGGAGGGTATTACAATCCCATGGATCTCCTGGAAATAAGACACCTCAGGATGGGAAAAATCTTGAACATAACACAAGCGGGAAGGAGCGGTCTATGACTTCTAACGATTCCCGAAGCAGCGGGGTTACCCGTGTAGTTACTGGACCTGCCCGGACTTACCATTTGGTCCTACCTGTGCACTAAGAGTAGGCCATTAGCTTCAAGCGTCCACATAAAGGCAGTCCGTATAAAGAAAGGAAAGAACATGAGCTGTCAAATAAGGCACACAAGAGTAAGTTGCTACATTTTTGGTTAAGTGCAATGGTAAGTGCAAATGTCACAAATAGTGCATAAAGGTCACATTGCGGCACCTGGAAAAGAATACACACAATGGGCATGTTATACTTAAACGTTACCCAACCTGTAAACTTGAAAAATGTGCAATAATATAGCAATGGAAATCACAAAGAGCTCAGGTATCGTTTGAGTCTTTTCTTTGGGTGCAAGCTTTTATGTTGCGGTAAAACATTTTTAATAAGATACTGCAATTTTATTAAGGACAGGCTCAAAAATAACTTGAGTCCTTTTTTCTTGAAGTGCTTGAAGTAGTAGAATCCTCTGGAAACTTTAAAAGTCAATTGTAATCCACAGGGATAAAAGTTAATTGTAATCCAAGGAGGCATAAAATGTCTAAAAGCAGCATATTTAGAACCGCAGTTCCACAAGGCTATCAAGTAACCTGAGAAAGGGGATAAAACAATGAACTTGGACATGAGGGGTTAAATGATGATGGCGGAGTCCTTACAGCTCATGACCATCAGGGTGAGGACTAACTAGGGCAACCTGAAAATAAAAACATTAAAACCACAATGCCAACGGGTCCTCACCCGTCAGGAATAGTCCACGACGTGGCTCCCAAATGTCCTTATTTTAAAGGAAGATGCATTTAGAGAAGGACATCCATGTCCTCCTCGCTGCTTGAGATACTAAAGTGCATCAGGGGGCGCTCTTGCCTCTGGTAACTCAGGGTTGCAGCAGTAGTGGTGCGCCACTGCCCTCTAGTGGTGTCCTTTGGAGTTGGCTGTGCAGACAGCCTGGAGAATGCAGCTGTGACATGCTGCAAGCCGGGATCCCTAGCCGGTGCAGAGGCGGTTAAAACCTCCGGCTGAAGGGATTCTGGAAGAAAAACAGAGGGTGCCTGGGGCTGCTTCCAGGGCAGTACATAGGGTTGCACCCTAGGGTTAAAGGTCAACACAGAATTGTTAATCTGGCCCACCCCTAGTGTTGGTGGTGCAGCCAGGTCAGGGATAAGAGGTGCAGAAGCTGGCTGGGGTTGCTCCCTGAAACGCAATCTGCCATCTGGGGTTTCTTGCAAAGAACGGATCTTCCCTGCAGAGCCTGGGTCTTCCTGCCAGGTCTCTGGGGTGACTGCAGGGGTTAATGGCTTAGCCAGCAGGGTCACACCGGCAGCGAAGGGTCCTTGAACCTACCGTATCCCCTGCGTACAGGTTGTGACGGGCCTGTGGCAGATAATGTCGCTTAACTGAGCGGCGGCCCACAAAGATTTCAGACCCGGAGTGGCTATCTTGTAGGAATCCCACTCCCTTCTCAACGGAGAACCATAGGACTGTCCCTGTCCGTCTGGTAAGTTTGGGGTCTCCTGGCTGGGGGTCATCTACCACCTGTTTGACCCATTCCTCTATGGCAGACTTGTATTCCCACGCCGTCTGGGCGTAGGCAGTGATCTCCCATGGGACCTCAAGGTTTAGGCATCCCGGTTTTGTAGTGGTGGAACTGGGCGGCGGAGTGGAAACACCAGCCGCCTCCGCCGCACCAGTAGGTGTCCTTGGCGGAGCAGGCCTAGGCCTGTTGGCAGTATCGGGACCCACGGGAAGCGGTGCAGGGGCAGGTACGGACCGGGCCTGGGCCCCAGGGAGCGCGTCTGCTCCTACCTGGTGTCGCGGCCGGGCGGCCGGTTCCGGTGCCTTCTGCGGTGCAGGCTGGCCCACAGCCTGGGCGACTGTATCAACAGTGTCCTCCGCGGGAGCAGGTTCAGCGTCGGCAGCCATCTTGCGTGACGTTTCGCCTTCAATGCTGACAGCAATGGAAGCGGAGGGATCCACAGCCTCCGAGGACTTGACCAGAGTCTTGTCTTCTTCCGCGGGAGCTGGTTCAGTAGCAGCGGCCTTCTCAGGTAAGTTAGCGGCGGTTGACTTGTCCTTGCTTGTAGCAGGTGCTGGCTCTGAAGACACTTTAAATGCGCAGGGGCCATCTCTCCTCACGAGCTGGGAAACCCGGATCTCAGGCACAGTGGGCTTATAGACGAGTTCTCCTTGTATCGTCATCTGGTCCCATTTTGGTAAAGGGAGCGCCATCTTCCTTGCTTCCTCTATCATGAAGAGTGCAGGAGGTAAGGGTGGAGCCCAGAGGGAGGAGTCTGCGCTCCCTTGGCTCACAATGCAAAGTTCTTGGTGGGCAGTCTTTAGTTTTCCCGCTTCTGGGGGGGGGGGGGCGCATTCGGCATCTTCGCGCTCTTGAGAGGACGTTCTTGACTTTTCCCGCTTCCGACAAGCATGAAGAGGCGGCGTCATTTTGCGAATATGGCGAATTAACCCTTTGAGTACTCATGGGCACCGCATGGTGCTTTCTGGCACAGCAACAAAGCAATAAAGTTAATTTTCAGGGTTTTTGCACAATCTGTAAAGCTTGCAGTACAATAAAACATGCAATTTGATCCGGTTAGGCACACAATTGGATCCGGTTCTGTTGTAGCACACAATTGGATCCGGTTCTGTTGGCACACAGCTTGATCCTGTTCCAGTGACGCCAAAATATGCAGTAAGCCAGATTGGGGTTATGCACACTGATGCTATAATATGCAATGACTGGGTCAGGTGTAAATGATAGTTAAGAGTTTTTGTTCGTGACGCCAATTGCAGCCTGTGCAGGGTACAGTCTCAGGGCCCTTTAAGGTGTTGCAACTCACGTACCAGGTTAGGAATGCCAGAATGGTGTAATGTCTCTGTGTAGTAGTAGGTATAGTGTCAACGGTGTCTCCTACCTGGGTACGGCTGGACTCCTGGATCCTGGCTCACTTGCAATAAATGAGTGTGTTGCTAGTAGGAGTAATTGAGGAACTTGGTAGCAATGAATGAGATCCAGACTTGAAATATAATTCAACTTGTCTTTACTTGAGGCAGCATTAATCCATATGAGTTACAGCAATAGTCTTGGGTCCCAGCAGGTATTGGCAATGTATGGCAGGGATCAATATCTCTTCTGCTTCTATCATGTGCCTGGAGCTTTCTTGCAGGATTAGTCGTCTGCTTATGGTTCTGTAATATGTGGCAGGAATCTATATCTTCTGCTCTGTCTATCTTCTGCTGTGTATGGGACTGACTAGCTGAGGAGGAATTTGGCTTCTCCTGGTCTCTGGATGGTACTCACAGTTATGCTCACAGGATATGGTTCTTCCTGGAGTTCTGGAGATGGCTGCTTGCTTGTCACCAGTTGAGGCTGAAGGCTCAGACTGGGAATGGTGATCTTTGGTCTCAACCGAGACAAGATCCTGGGTTGGGATCCCTAGAACTGGGAGCTCCTACCAGCACAGCCTTCCCCTAGCCGGGGTGGCTGGCACACTAATACTAACTTCCTTCCCCACCCGTGAGGCAGGATGTGGGAACATTCCACACCTCCTCAAAGAGGGCGGAGCTAAACTGGAATGTACTATTCCAGTCTAGATATGCTAAACTGAACTAAATTCCTGGTAACACATTGCTGCCACCTGCTGGTGAACATGAAAATTACAGCAAATTACATTTACAAGGCTTTCAATGCACATTTGTGAGGAATATTAAATAAATCACATTAGATGACAAGGCACATGTTACCAACAAATAGTAGCGGGGGAAAAAGAGTTTAGTAACATAACTCTGGGATGTTACAGGTGCTTATTACTGGCACATGATGGGGGGTGCTTATTACTGGCACATGATGGGGGCTCTTATTACTGGCACATGATGGGGGCTCTTATTACTGGCACATGATGGGGGCTCTTATTACTGGCACATGATGGGGGGCTCTTATTACTGGCACATGATGGGGGGGCCTCTTATTACTGGCACATGATGGGGGGGCTCTTATTACTGGCACATGATTGGGGGGCATCTATGGGGGCACATTTTACTGCCACATGATTGGAGGAACATTTTATTGGCACATTATTGCGTGCACTTCTTACTGGCACAATATTGGTGGGCACTATAGGGGCATCTACTGAAGCCACAAAGAAGGGGTATTTTATATGGGGGGCTCTTTACAGTAGCATTTTATACTGGGACACATTATGGTGGGTACTATGGGGAAGGGGGAGAGGAGTACTATGGGGTCATCTACGGGGGCACTAAGAAGGGGTATTTTATACTTGAAAATTATGGGGGACACTGAGGGCATCTACTGGGGCACTATATATGGGGCATTTTATACTGGTACATTATGGGGGGCACTAGGAGGAAGGGGGAGAGGAGCACTATTGGGGTATTTACTGGGGGCACTATATAGGGGTATTTTATACTGGCACATTATTGGGGCACTATGGGGACATTAGCTCACATGGGGGCATTACAAGGGGGTATTTTTTTGCACTGTCACATTATAAGGAGAATTATTTCTACTGGGGGGGCATTATGGTGGGCTTTATTACTCCCCCATGGTATGAGCCCCCTAGTAGCAGCACCTCTCCCTGCTCTGCTATCCCTCTGCCCCTTCTCCAAATCCTTATTATGAAATCTTTCTCATTAGGATAAAACACAACATCAGCTCCACCAAGCCCCCGGCCAAAGTGTCCGAGATCACCAAGGGCCAAGCCAAGTAAGTTTTCATGTGAAATATGTTTGTTATACACATATAGCATACACTGTGCCCCACAATATACAGCAAACCTCTACACTGTGTAGTCTGTTCTATAAGCACCATTGTTTTGTGGCGGCGGACAGAAAATAATCTGGAAGTGCCCCTCCCGAGACCAGGCTCTGGATCTGCCACTGACTGCAGGGATAGTAGGGAACGGAGCTGCGATGTTGGAGAGGTGGGACATTAAAAAGGTGCATTTGTTTTTCATTTAGCTTATCCATTTTCTAGCTCTGGGTCCATTTCTCTCTTGCTGGATTGGTCACATGACGATGATATCACACAGGTCCTTCCCACCTGGTATATTCTCTGTACAGCTAGCTTGCTTACCCCTCATTCCCTGAACCAGGGGTGTAGCTATAGTGGGTGCGGAGGTAGCAGTCGCTATCGGGCCCAGGAGCCTGAGGGGGCCCAAAGACCCTTGTGCCACATAAGAAGACACTGGTGTTATGGAAAGTGCATGCAGGTCAAGTTACACCTCTGGCTGGAGGGAAGGGGTTAGGTCAAGAATTTGGCGTGGGGGTGCCATTTCAATTTTTGCCTCAGACAGCATGAAGGCTATGTGCTTCCTTGCCTTTGGCCACAAAGCACCGAGAAAAGGGGGGCCCAAGCTGAACTCTTGCACCAGGGCCCATGAGCCTTTAGCTACGCCCCTGCCCTGAAACTACTGCTCAATTATATATGTAGTCTGTGGACACAGATACAAATGAGTGTAGGGGCGCCCAAAAACCAGATGAATTGACCTGGTGACTAGGTGTCTGTCAAAGGGGGCCATTTGGTGCCCCCATTGAGGAGTCCTGGCTACACCCTGTGCAGTCGCACAAGTCGCCAGCAGGTAAATAAAACACTTGCTGCTATTTCCCATGCACATTACAGCTGATCGCTGGAACAACCTGGAATTGCCTTTTTTTATTTTTTTGGTGTGGAAGGGGACACTTCTAATAAAATTGTATTGGAAACGACAAATGTTTAAAGTGGTTCTCTAGTGCCATAATTATTTTTTGTATCTCCTCAGAGTACTCCAAACAATGCACATTTTGTGCCCCATCTACCTGTTTTTCATGTCAGCACTTTCTGTCCCCTGTTCTCAGCATCATTGCAACCTAGGGTTGCCACCCATACGGTAATGACCCGGACAGTCCGGGTTTGCAATCCTGTGCCCGGGTACAAGCCTTTGTCAGACCCGGGCACAGGATCAGCTGTGAATGATGGCGGCGGTGGCTGGGCACAGGGAGATGAGCGCTTCCATTGTGGAAGCGCTTATCTCCATAGTCATCTGTATCACCGTCCTCAGGACAGCGATACAGGCGGCTGTGCTGCGGCGGGGCAGGGGAGGGAGAGGCGTCTCCCTCCCCTGTTCCTCTGATAGGCTGCAGACCTTGTGCCTGCAGCCTATCAGAGGCTGGTGCAGGCGGCGCGATGACATCATCACGCCACCTGAGCCATACAGCACGGTACACAGGCCGGGAAGAGGCCTGCATCGCATCGTTGGAGTTGGAGAGGCACCTGAGATTGGCACATATGGGGGAAGGGGTGGAAAGAGGCACCTTATACTGGCACATATTGAGGAGGAGGAGAAATGAGGCACTTGAAACTGGCACATATGGGGGAAGGGGGGGAGAGGCACCTTATACTGGCACATATTTGGGGGGGAGGAGAAAAGAGGCACTTGAAATTGGCACATATAGGGGAAGGGGTGGAAAGAGGCACCTTATACTGGCACATATTGGGGGGGAATGAGGCACTTGAAACTGCCACATATGGGGGAAGGGGGGGAAAGAGGCACCTCATACTGGCACATATTGGGGGGGAGAATGAGGCACTTGAAACTGCCACATATGGGGGGGGAAGGGAGGGAAAGAGGCACCTTATACTGGCACATATTGGGGGGGAGAAATGAGGCACTTGATACTGGCACATATAAGGGAAGGGGGGGAAGAGGCACTTTATACTGTGACATATTGGGGGGGGAATGAGGCACTTGATACTGGCACATATAAGGGAAGGGGGGGGAAGAGGCACCTTATACTGGCACATATTGGGGGGGAGAAAAGAGGCACTTCTTACTGACACATGGGGCGGCATCTATGGGGGGCACTTCTTACTGGCACATTATTTGGGGGCTTTTACTGAGGCCACAAAGAAGGGGTATTTTATATGGGGGGCTCTGTGTGGTACTAGTATTATCAGGGGGTTTATCTGTTTCTGCAGTATAGTATTGGGGAGCACAGCGGCACAGTATTGAGGGTAGTAGGATGATTTGTCCAGAAGATGGGAGGATGATGGAAAAGTAGTAAACTAAGATATTTATTGTCAAACTGCAGAGACGAGAAATGGCTGAAAAATGGTGTCTGGTCTGAAGGTCTGAAAGGAGAAGATGAGGAAAGAGAACATCTACATCAAAGGAGACGTCACTGGATGTAAGAGGTTTGAGGCGCTGTATTTCTGTAGTGACGGGATCAGGGGCGTAACGATCGTGGTGCGACAGCGACCAGGGGTGGAGGCGGGACATGGGTGTGGCTGGAGGTGGGACATGGGTGGGGTCTGGAAAGGGGCCCTCCCTCCCTTCTGTTCGGGATTGGCTTGAAGAAAAGGTGGCAACCCTATTGCAACCTGTCAGGATGTTTACATACAGGACTTCCTGTTTTCATCAGCTTCCTTTTCTAACAAAATCCAGCATGCCTTCTTCTGTGATGTTTCACAAAAGGTACTCTGCCTAAGGGTACTTTAACACTTGCGTTTTTCTTTTCCGGCATAGAGTTACGTCCTAGGGGCTCTATACCGGAAAATAACTGATCAGTTTTATCCCCATGCATTCTGAATGGAGAGCAATCCGTTTAGGATGCATCAGGATGTCTTCAGTTCAGTCTTTTTGACTGATCAGTCAAAAGATAAAACCGCAGCATGCTATGGTTTTATCTCCGGCCCAAAAAACGGAAGACTTGCCTGAATGCCGGATCCGGCATTTTTTTACATAGGGATGTATTAGTGCCAGATACGGCATTCAAAATACCGGAATGCCTAATCCGTCCTTCCGGTCTGCGCAGACCGGTAAAAATTTGAAAAAAAATCTAAACGGATCCGTTTGTCCGTATGACAAACGGACAGATGGATCCGTTCTTGCAATGCATTTGTAAGATGGAACAGGATCCTGATCAGTCTTAAAATGCAATCAGTTGGCATACGTTTTGCCGGATCCGGCAGGCAGTTCCAGTGACGGAACTTCCTGCCGAATTCCTTTGCCGCAAGTGTGAAAGTAGCCTAACTAACAGAGAGGGGAGGTGTATGGGTGTAACTACTTCAGAGAGAACAGTGGAGCAGGAGGCACAAGCCCTGAGAAACATTACAGAGAAAAGCATGCTGGGATTGGTTAGCAAACTCAGGAAGGTGAGGAAAACAGAAAGTAATGTAATTATCCTACCAGGCTGAAGTAATGCTGACAAAAGGGGAAGGAAAGTGCTGACATGAAAAACAGGCTATATAGGGAAAAATATACAGTTTTTTGGGGGTATTATAGGCAGACTGGGCCCCATAGCAAATGTTGAATGGCCTCCTCTCTACCTCATCAACTTCTCCACAATCCAGCAGGCACCCACAACATATGGCTCAGGATCATCTCATGTGCAGACTTGTAGTGGTGTTCATACTTACCTGATCCCCAACACTGGGTTCTGGCTCCACTGCCAGCTCTGCAGATCCCGGGTCTCCCCACATCAACATACATATTGACGGGGGGATGTGACTACAGCAGCCAATGATTGGCCACAGCAATGATGGGTCACATGCCACATAAGTGACTCCCAGTATTTCTAGGATGTTATTATGGGCTATCAAAGGACATTACAAGGAGAGGTATGAGAAGAGGACTGCAAGTTATTACAGGGCATCAGTTGACATCATAGAGAGAAGCAGTGGCGTAAATAACGGGGAAGCGGCTGCTTCAGGGCCCGGGCTTACAAGGGGCCCAGCCCCGGCGCCCGGCAGCATGTCAGTCAACTAACTTACTCAACTTAACTTACAGCTGCCCTGCGTTTAAGTTAGTTTTTCAGGTCAGACAGGCGGCAGGCCCCTTCACAGTGCGGCGCCGGCAATATTGGGGGCCTGGCCTGTGTGACCTGAGTGTCCGTCCTCCATCAATCATATCATCCAATCGGGCCCCTCCTGCTCTGTTCTAGTTAGGCACACAGATAGTCTGGCACGCCCTCCGACTCCTGACCAGAGTAAGCAGCAGGCAGACGGGAGAAGAGCTGAGCGACAAGAGGAGCAGCAAGTTAGCAGCACACAGGAGCGGCACAGCAGCGCAGAACGGCAGCGCTGCAGCGCACATCAGTGAGAGGAGACAGTGACTGACGACAGTGACGAGACGACTCACTGGGCTTTTCAGGTACTCTAAACCCCCTCCCCTTTACATTTGGTGCGGTCACATAGGGGCCAGTAACAGGGATTTTGCAGATAAATTAGTACAAAGTCACATAATACAGCATAATACAGTTTTTAGGGTAAAAGTGCTTTTAAGCAGTGCCCACACACACGTAGTGGGACGCTGCACTAGTACATGGCAGAGCAGTGGAGGCAGAGAGGGGAGGCTGCCAAGTACCGCATGCTATAGTACAGGAGGCTGGCAGAGGAAGGAGTGGGCAGAGGTTGGGATGAAAGTTTCAATCACCCCCTTTCACAGTGTTTTAAATATTGGTAAATCAACATTAAAAAAAGCATTGACATGTCCAAAAATGTCTTCACTATTAAAAAATATAAATCATTTTCATCCGAAAAGGGTACCAATAAAAACTACAATTCATCCACCTGAAAAAAAGCTTCAGCCACTTAGGCAGAAATCTAAAAAAAAGTTTTAGCTGTCAAAAAATGGTGATACAAAGACAGTTTCTTGAAATTCCTAAATTTTAGTGAAAATAGTCATGCTTTACAAGGTCATTCCGGCTTAATGTTTAACGGCCTATATGTGCCTACATATGATTGGTTAATGCTGTTACTATGTAAATTATACTCTCTGCCTAATAAAAGGCTGAACTGTAGGACAATAAAATTTGAGTGTTTCTCAGTGATACCTATGTGCGTGTCATTCCTTTGCTGCTGAGAAATATTCTCCTGACGTCAGTAGGGTCAAACCAAGGTGGTTCAAGAGGTCCAGGAAGGTCCTAATCCTTTCAGGGCACAGTCAGTTCTAGTTACGCCCCTGGGGAGAAGTGTATAAGAGGAGAGAACTACCACTCCCAGACTGTTATTATTTGGCATCAGTGGACATAAATTACAGGGAGAGGAATATGAGGACGGTACTCCAACTTCCAGCATGTCCAGACTGTTATTATGGGGCAGTAGCCGACATCACATGGGGAGGTAAAACAGGGGAGTACTACAACTCCCAGCATGACCAGACTGCTATTGTGAGGCTATTACAGGGAGTGAGTATAAGGAAAGAACTGCAACTCCTAGTATTTGACAACTTATAGAGGAAGAGAAACCACCAATTTCTCCTTCACATGCAGCACAGGAGCTCATCCCCCTTCACCACTTCTCCTCTGCACTGCTGAGCTCTCTCTTACTTTATTGTTCATGTGATGATGACATCACTCAGGTCCTTTACCACCACTTATAGCTCTCTAGTGCTGAGCTATGTTGCCAATAAAAATCCTGGAAAACCCCTTCAAGAAACTGATGTTAAAAGGAAGGGGGTTTCATTGCTCAAGACTCCCTTCAATTAGTCTGAGCCAAGATCCACTATGAAGTGCATCTCATGCAGCAGCAGGACCCCCTTCCCCACATCAAGGTCATCTTAGCAGCGAGTACAGGATGGGGTTGAATAAAGTAGACGATGTCAAAATCTGTCATGTACACCGGTGGTTTCTGCCTTCAGATGCTGCGGACCCACTCACTGTCTAGCTCCAATAAATGGAGCTAAGATGCAAGCAGACTACCGCAGCAGCTTCAGATGGCAGCTATCCGCACACAACGCCAAGAAGGGACACATCCCTAGTTGTTGTGGTCCCAGCTTTTAACCCTCTGGGCGCGAACTGCAGCACTGCCTGCTATTGAAAACAATAGCAGGCAGACACTACACTGCGCCAGGGACAAAATCCGCCGCGTGAACGACCCCTATAATGCCATTTGTCATAAGGAACCATACCAATCTGCCTCCTTCAGTATTTTTGGATAAATTGGCAGAGCAGCAGATGTTATATTTAACCCAGTATGTTTTCTGAGTGTTACAGCTTGAAGACGTCGATAAACAAGCCACCTGTTGCTTTCGTGCTAGTAAAGTTGTAAAAGTCATCCTTATGAACGCAGATCCCTCAGGGATATGTCAAGTAGCTTAAAAAAAAACAGGAAGAAAATAAAATAGCATTAAACTGTCTGGAAATCATTATGATAGATAGAGTCTCATATAGAAGAGTGTTCCTGTATGCTGTGCAGGTAACATATCATATATAATGGAATAATATGAATATGGAACTAATGCTGGTTTTGTCGAGACCTTTCTTCTCAACAATTGGACAGGATCATTTGTTTAAAGGGGGCAAATGGCATTTATAATGTATAGAAAGTTAATACACTGCTCAAAAAAATAAAGGGAACACAAAAATAACACATCCTAGATCTGAATTAATTAAATATTCTTCTGAAATACTTTGTTCTTTACATAGTTGAATGTGCTGACAACAAAATCACACAAAAATAAAAAAAATGGAAATCAAATTTTTCAACCCATGGAGGTCTGGATTTGGAGTCACCCTCAAAATTAAAGTGGAAAAACACACTACAGGCTGATCCAACTTTGATGTAATGTCCTTAAAACAAGTCAAAATGAGGCTCAGTAGTGTGTGTGGCCTCCACGTGCCTGTATGACCTCCCTACAACGCCTGTGCATGCTCCTGATGAGGTGGCGGACGGTCTCCTGAGGGATCTCTTCCCAGACCTGGACTAAAGCATCTGCCAACTCCTGGACAGTCTGTGGTGCAACGTGACGTTGGTGGATAGAGCGAGACATGATGTCCCAGATGTGCTCAGTGGATTCAGGTCTGGGGAACGGGCAGGCCAGTCCATAGCATCAATGCCTTCGTCTTGCAGGAACTGCTGACACACTCCAGCCACATGAGGTCTAGCATTGTCTTGCATTAGGAGGAACCCAGGGCCAACCGCACCAGCATATGGTCTCACAAGGGGTCTGAGGATCTCATCTCGGTACCTAATGGCAGTCAGGCTACCTCTGGCGAGCACATGGCACATTCCAAAGAAATGCCACCCACACCATTACTGACCCAATGCCAAACCGGTCATGCTGGAGGATGTTGCAGGCAACAGAACGTTCTCCACGGCGTCTCAAGACTCTGTCACGTCTGTCACATGTGCTCAATGTGAACCTGCTTTCATCTGTGAAGAGCAGAGGGCGCCAGTGGCGAATTTGCCAATATTGGTGTTCTCTGGCAAATGCCAAACGTCCTGCACGGTGTTGGGCTGTAAGCACAACCCCCACCTATGGACGTCGGGCCCTCATATCACCCTCATGGAGTCTGTTTCTGACCGTTTGAGCAGACACATGCACATTTGTGGCCTGCTGGAGGTCATTTTGCAGGGCTCTGGCAGTGCTCCTCCTGTTCCTCCTTGCACAAAGGCAGAGGTAGCGGTCCTGCTGCTGGGTTGTTGCCCTCCTACGGCCTCCTCCACATCTCCTGATTTACTGGCCTGTCTCCTGGTAGCGCCTCCATGCTCTGGACACTACGCTGACAGACACAGCAAACCTTCTTGCCACAGCTCGCATTGATATGCCATCCTGGATAAGCTGCACTACCTGAGCCACTTGTGTGGGTTGTAGACTCCGTCTCATGCTACCACTAGAGTGAAAGCACCACCAGCATTCAAAAGTGGCCAAAACATCAGCCAGGAAGCATAAAAACTGAGAAGTGATCTGTGGTCACCACCTGCAGAACCACTCCTTTATTGGGGGTGTCTTGCTAATTGCCTATAATTTCCACCTGTTGTCTATCCCATTTGCACAACAGCATGTGAAATTGATTGTCACTCAGTGTTGCTTCCTGGACAGTTTGATTTCAAAGAAGTGTGATTGAATTGGAGTTACATTGTGTTGTTTAAGTGTTCCCTTTATTTTTTTGAGCAGTGTATAAGGCACTTACTAATGTATTGTAATTATTCATATTGCTTCCTTTGCTGGCTGGATTTTTTCTTAGATCGCATTCCCTTACGTCCTACCAGCAGCACAGATGGGGTTAACTACCCCCCATGGACTGGTAGGACCGGCGGAATTTTAATGAGCCCAAGTAATAATTAAACACTTAAACCTCCCCTATAAAGGAGGGAATCACCTCCAGCCCATTGTGTTTTTTTCTGTCCTCTGGACAGGTGGACTAGGCGGTGATTCCCCCTCTCTTAGGGGGGAATCCTTTTTTCATGTTATCTGCAGGCTTTGCCTCCGCTTTTACTACTATGGCTTGTCCGGCAGCTTACCTGCTGCCGGCGCTGCACAGCGGTGCTTCGCTGCGGTGCGTTTTTCGGCGTCCTCGGACCTTTTCCTAAAATGCGGCCGCTGGGCGCCGCCATCTTCCGAATCTGACGTCACTTCCGGAATTTTTTCCTTGCGACGCGATATCGCGTCATTATTGCGATTTTTTTTTTATATATAATTCGCGATTTTCCCTCCGGTTGGAGGTTTTATTGTATTCCTTCCTGGGGGGAAACCTTTTTATTTACTGTTATGTGTTTTCTCCTCTGGGGGTGGGGACTCGGCTCTGAGCCCTCTCCCTCCCCTATTTAAGGAAACATTGTGAACCAGGTCGTTCTCTGGCTGCACATGCTTTTTAAGTTAGCTCCCAGTGTCCCATAAGTTGGTGTTCCTCCACTTATTGGTGCCTTATTTCTGGTCCTCATTTTCAGCTATCCGCCAGTCTGACTTTTCTTTTACCTTTCTCCTGAAACATTTATTGGTTGTTTACAAATGTTTTACTTATCCTTTTTTTCTTTTTTCCCGCAGTGAGGTCGGTCAACGGTTATTCTAAGCTGAATTTACCTGCACTCGTCAGATCGCAGAAGATAAGCAGCTTGGGGCTTGGTAGGAACCAGCTTGGGAGACTGGTTGGGAATCCCTTGTTCCGTTGACTTAAAAAAAAAAAAAGAGCCTCCACGGGATTCGAATGGCAGAAAGGCGGTTTCCAAACGGAAAATTTTTCATGCTATGATTGTAGCGCGCTTTTTGAGGATAGCTGTCCCTACTCCAGGTGTGACGGCTGCCGTCCGAGGGTCCAACCTTCCACCGTACCTACGATGCAGGATATGTATCAGTGGGTAAAGAGCTATGTTGATGGTTCCATCAAAGGGGCCAGTAGAGAGACCGTCTGTAGTCTCCTTGAGTTCCTCCTCCTCGGATGAGGAGGAGCTTACTTCATGCTTCTTTCCTCCTGATAAGACGCAAAGTTACTTAAGTCCATCAGGTCGGGGAACCATGATGTTGATCTGGGGGAGCCCTCTGATCCCGCTAATCAGGCACTTTGTGTCTTTAAAGCGGATGAGGCCCTCCTCTCTGTCATGCGCACAGAGTGGAAGAAACCCGAAAGGGGTCCGATTGTAACTAAAGATTCAGAACCATGTTTCCGATGGCTAAACCCTTGGTGGAATAGTGGGGTTCCATCCCCAAGGTGGACATGGCGATTGCCGAACTGTCCAAGCGCACTCTGGTTCCTGCGGACGATGGGTCGAGTCTGCAGGATCCCCTTGACAGGAGAGCAGAGTGCACACTCAGGAGAGGTTATACAGCAGCTGCAGCTTCCGCGTCTACGGCCATCGCTGCTACAGAAGTTTCTACCTTCCTCCGGTCTCGATTAAACCAGATCCAGATGGATGTGGATCAAGAGGTGTCTCGGACGACATTCTGGTGGCTTTCAAGACTGTCAACCTGGTGATGAATTTACTGTCTTATACAGCGCAACAACAGCTGAAGTTGGCGGCCAAAAACCATAACCCTGGTTCAGCGGCCCGCAGGCCTTTGTGGCTTGAGCCTTGGGGTCACTGACAATTCCATGTAGCCTTCCCTTTGAGCCCAACCGTTTGTTCGACTCAGAGTTGGATATAGATATGGTAGACCTGTCAGACTAAAAGGGGAAGAGTCCTTCCCCAACAGTCCTTTCGGGGGCGGGGCAGACAAAACCGTGGTGGTAGGTCTGACCAGCAGTCAAGAGCCTGGAGGGACTGGGGAGCGCAGCGAAGAGGTTCGAGGCGCTCTCATGAAGGAGCCAAGGATAAAAAATCCACCTCCTGACTACGGGCCTCCTCAAGGCTTTTGGATGACTCCCGTGACTTCCTGCCCATCCTGCCAGAAGACTTCCCCACTCCCCTGCCTCATCTCCCATTGGAGGTCAACTCTCCCACTTCAAGGACATCTGGATCCGAGAGATTTCGGATCCCTGGGTCCTGAATGTCATATCAGAGGGGTACTCAATCAATCTTCTTTCTCTGTCTCCGGACAGGTTCATCAGAACCAAACTTCCACAGGCCGCAAGGCAGTCGGTTCTGGAGGCTTACATTCAGGATTACATCCACAAGGGGGCTCTGGAGGAGGTTCCGGCAGGGGAACGGGGCTTAGGGATTTACTCACCCAGTGTTTCTGGTTCCCAAGGGGGTCAGGGGATCTCCGGATGAGTTATCGATTTGAGATTCTTCAAGCGATACCGATAAGGTATGGAAAGTAAGGTTCTCCGTATGGAAACCATCAGGTCAGTGGTTCACGTTCTCAATCCTGGAGATGTGAGGCCAACCCTGGACCTCAAGGATGCATATTTTCACATCCCGATTCATCCTACTTCCAGGAAATATCTCAGGATCGCGGTCCAAGTGTCAGGTGTCACCAGACACCTTCAGTTTGTTGCCCTTCCCTTCGGCATTTCTTCTGCCCCTCACACTTTCACCAAGGTGGTAGTTTCTGTGGTGGCGGCTAGCACTCCAAGGACTGACCTTCATTCCTTATCTGGACAATTGGCTCTTAAAAGCCTCTTCCTTTGTGTTCCTGACCCACCATCTTCATGTAGCGATTTCCTTTCTGTTCTGCCTAAGGTGGATCATTAACTGGCAGAAGTCGATCGTGAGCCCGTCGACTTCAGTAAGATATTTAGGCTTCATAATCGACTCCGTTGGGAGATCTCTCCGGTTGACTCCAGAAAGAAGATCCCGAATACAGAACATGGCAGAATTCCTATCCATGCCTTGGCGAGTTCGAATTTGGACTCTCATGAAGATGTTGGGGCTCATGTCAGCGTCTGCGTAAGCAGTCCCTTGGGCTTTATGGCACCTCTGGCCGCTGCAGTCGGAGGTTCTCTCCAAATGGAATGGCAGCCCCGCCGGGCTGAACTCCCTGTGCTCCCTGTCTTGGCAAACTCAGCATTCCCTCAGATGGTGGAGCCATCTTTTAGACGGGAAGTCTATGACCCAGCCAACCTGGGTCATATTGACAACAGATGCGTTCCAAGTAGGCTGGGGTGCTCATCTAGACGATTCTCCAGTGCACAGATCCTGGTATCCTCAGGAGCGGCTCCTCTCATCCAATCTCCGCGAGATTCAAGCTATCCGGCTATCCCTCCTTTCACTTTGCCCCCAGATCCGGGCAAAGCGGTGAAGTCCAGTCAGGACAATATGACTGCGGTACTTTACATCACAAGCAGGGAGGCACAAGATCACTTACGCTCTTATCAAGAGATCGGGGGTGATTCTGGATTGGGCAGAATTGAACCTTTCACAGTTATCTGCGATCCACATTCGAGGCTCCCTCAAATGATAGCGGATCGGTTGAGCCGCAGTCTTCCAACAGTGGAGTGGTCTTTACATCCGGAGATATTCAAGGCAGATAGTCCTCAAGTGTGGAATGCCAGAGGTGGATCTTATGGCAACAAGGTTCAACGCCAAGGTGGAGAGGTTTTGCTCCCTTTACAGGGAGGACAACCCCCTGGCGATATATGTTCTGTCAATATCCTGGAGGTTCAGGCTGGCTTACATCTTCCCTCGCTTTTCCATGATACCGAGGGTATTGATGAAAATTCATCAGGATCAGGCCTCGGTATAGCCATCATACCGTTTTTGGCCCAAGAGATCCTGGTTTACCCAGCTCAATCAGATGAGTCGGGGACATTATTGGAGGCTCCCCCCACGGCAGACCCTGGTGTCATGGGACACTCACCTCTGCCCAGATCTGCACAGGTTCAACCTGACAGCCTGGAGGTTGATCAGTCCCTTCCCAGAATAGAACGACTTTCAGAGGCGGTCCTGAGAACGCAGTCTCATTCAAGAGCAGACTCTACTAAGAGTGCCTACTCACAGATTATGAGGATATTCTCTTCTTGGTGTTCCTGAAAGGAGGTGGCGTCTGCAGATCCGCCCCTCCCCATCATCCTTCAGTTTCTGCAAGATGGCCGTGACAAAGGCCTTACTCCATTTACCTTGAGGGTTCAAGTTTCAGCCATTTCAACTTGTTTCAACAAGTCTTTTTCGCAGGACCCACTCATTAAACAGTTCCTTAAAGGAGCTGAAAGATTAAAGCCTACAGTACTGAAACCCATCCCTCAATGGGATTTATCAGTAGTTCTCAGGGGGTTAGCATCTCCCCCCCTTGAGCCTTTGGAGAGGTAGATTTCAAGTTTGTCACATGAAAACTTGTTTTTTCTTCTTGCTGTGACTTCGGCCAAGAGGTCTCTGAGCTTCAAGCTCTATCAGCGCACGAGCCCTATACCATTTTTTTGCAAGACCAGGTCCTTTTAAGATTTCTCCCGTACTTTAGGCCTAAGGTTCCTTCTTTCCAGAATATCAACCAGGTGATATCCCTCCCGGTTCTTTCTAGACCTTCTACCTCCTCCGAGGAACCTGCTATACAGCCTTTGGATGTCTCGAGATGCCTCCGGATCTATGTGGATAGATCAAGGAAGTTCAGGAAAGATTGAAAATCTTCTAATCCTGTTTGCCGGTAAGTTTAAAGGCCGTAAGGCGTCTAAAACCATCCATCAGTCGATGGATTAAGGAGGCTATGGGGAATCCTTTGTTTCCCAATTTCAAGACCCTCCGGGGTTTGTGTAAAAGCGCATTCTACGAGGGCTGTAGCATACTTCTTTTGCCGAGAGGAGTCTTCTTCCGCTCGACATGATTTATAAATCTGCCTCCTGGAGCTCTGAAACAACATTCATCCTCCATTATAGACTAGATGCCAGATTAGCTGAGCACTCGGCCTTTGGGCAGACTATTCTTAGTCTGCCAGGCATGATGGCCCCCTCCCTAGGGGTTCTTCTTGCTATCTCCCCATCTGTGCTGCTGGTAGGACGTAAGGAATTGTTAATTTTTAACAATAATTTGTTTTCCCTTAGTCCTAACAGCAGCACACAAATTCCCACCCTAGTAAGACTAGTTTTTTCTTGCTATAACACAATGGGCTGGAGGTGATTCCCTCCTTTATAGGGGAGGTTTAAGTGTTTAATTATTACTTGGGCTCATTAAAATTCCCCCGTCCTACCAGTCCATGGGGGGTGGTTAACCCCATCTGTGCTGCTGTTAGGGGACTAAGGGAAAAACAAATTATCGTTAGAAATTAACAATTATACACTGCTCATTTCTACTGTCCGGCACTTTTTCCTATAGTGTGCAAGCACGACCACTAGAGTTGAGCGGACACCTGGATGTTCGGGTTCGCCGGATTCGGGCCGAACTTCGCAAAAAGTTTGAGTTCAGGACCCGAACTTGACCCGAGCTTGACCCGAACCCCATTGAAGTCAATGGGGACCTGAATTTTGTAGGCACTAAAATGGGGCTGTAACAAAGTCATGGGAAAGGGCTAGAGGGGCTGCAAAAGGCAGCAAAATTTTTGGTTAATATGATGACAAGTGCTCTGCAAACAAATGTGGATAGGGAAATGACTTAAAATAAAATAAAATACGTAAAAATTAAAAATAATTATCTTGATCTAGGAGGAGGAGGTCCATATGGAGTAGGAGGTTGAGGAGGCGGTGGATGTGGCGGTGTAGGTGGAAGCGGCAGTGGCGGAGGAGGAGGAGGTAGCCAACACTGGTTTTTGGTTTTGTTTTTTATTTAATTTAATTTATTTTTTTGTTTAAATTTGGGGTAGATACCAAAACAATTGGTAAATATAAAAAATAAAACAAAGAGGAGGTGCGCTGGAGTAAACAATGGCTGGGTGAGGCCGGTATACATGCTTATTCTGCACAAGGTACGGACAAGTCCTGTGGGATCCATGCCTGGTTCATTTTAATGAACGTGAGGCTTGTCCACATTGGCTGTGGACAGGCGCTGGCTTGTCTGTGATGAGCCCCCTGTCGTGCTATACAAACGTTCAGACAATACACTGGCCACAGGGCAGGCCAGCATCTCCAAGGCGTAAAGGGCAAGCTCAGGCCATGTGCCCAAGTTGGAGATCCAGAAGTTGAAGGGGGCAGACCCATCAGTCAGTACGTGTAGGCGTGTGCACACATACTGCTCCACCATGTTGCTGAAATGCTGCCTCCTGCTAAGACTTTCCATATCAGCTGGTGGTGCTGGTTGTTGTGGTGTGCTGACAAAGCTTTTCCACATTTCGGCAATGCTAACCCTGCCTTCTGAGGTGCTGGCGGTGCCCCAGCTGCGTTGGCGACCTCTTCCTCCTCCTCTGCCTTCGCCTTGTGCTTCCACTGTGCCCCAGCTGTCAGGTGGGAATGCCATCAGCAGCGTGTCTACCAGCGTGCGCTTGTATTGGGGCATCTTACGATCACGCTCCAGTGGCGGAATTAAGGAGGGTACGTTGTCCTTGTAATGGGGATCCAGCAGCGTAGCCACCCAGTAATCAGCACAAGTTAGATTGTGGCCAACTCGGCGGTCGTTGCGGAGACACTGCTGCATGTAATCGCTCATGTGTGCCAGGCTGCCCAGAGGCAACGACAAGCTGTCTTCTGTGTGAGGTGTATCGTCTGTGTCCTCTGTATCCCCCCAGCCACCTACCAGTGATGGCCATGAGCTGGTTTGGGTGCCACCCTGCTGTGAACACGGTTCCTCCTGCTCCATCTCATCCTCCTCATCCTCCACCTCGTCATCCTCCAGAACTGTGCCCTGGCTGGACAATTGTGTACCTGGCGTATGTTGGTGCAGGAACCCACCCTCGGAGCCACTTGTGAATGAATGGCCTGAAACCCTTGTAAATGATCCCTCTTCCTCCTCCTCCTGTGCCACATCCTCTTTCATCATAACCCGAAGCGTTTTTTCAAGGAGGCATAGAAGTGGGATAGTAATGCTGAGAACGGCGTCATCGGCACTGGCCATGTTGGTGGAGTACTCGAAACAGCGCAACAAGGAACACAGGTCTCGTATGGAGGCCCACTCATTAGTGGTGAAGTGGTGCTGTTCCGCAGAGTGACTCACCCGTGCGTGCTGCAGCTGAAACTCCACTATCACCTGCTGCTGCTCGCACAGTCTGGCCAGCATGTGCATGTTGGCGTTCCACCTTGTGGGAACGTTGCATATGAAGCGGTGAGCGGGAAGGCCGAAGTTACGCTGCAGCGCGAGAATGCCGAAAGCGCGCACAGATGGCCCGCACTTTCTGCAGCAGCTCTGACATATTGGGGTAATTTTTCAGGAATTTCTGTTACGAGATCTGTTGTTCCATGCCCGTCCACAGCTCCTGCGCGGTGTGGGGTTTGTCCCCAAACAGATAAGTTTTAAAACTGCCTGCTGTCGTTTACCCCTAGCTGTGCTGAAGTTGGTGTTGAAGGTGTTACGCTGACCAGATGAGGAGGCGGTAGAGCATGAGGAAGCGGAGTAGGAGGAGGAAGCAACAGGAGGCAAAGAGAAACGCCCTGCAATCCTCGGTGGTGGAAGGACATGCACCAAACTGCTATCCGCCTCAGGCCCAGCCGCCACTGCATTTACGCAGTGTGCTATTAGGGGGATATAACGTCCCTGACCATGCTTACTGGTCCACGTATCTGTAGTTAGGTGGACCTTGCCACAGATAGCGTTGTGCAGTGCATACCTGATTTTGTCCCCCACTTGGTTGTGCAGGGAAGGGATGGCTCGCCTGGAAAAGTAGTGGCGGCTGGGCACAACGTACTGTGGGACAGCCACCGCCATCAAAATCTTAAAACTGTCCGTGTCCACCAGACAGAATGACAGCATTTCAAAGGTCAGGAATTTGGAAATGCTGGCATTCATGGCCAGGGATCGCGGGTGGGTAGGAGGGTACTTCCTCTTTCGCTCCAGTGTTTGGGAGATAGACAGCTGAACGCTTCCATGGGACATTGTGGAGATGCCTGGTGACTGAGGTGGTGGCATTGCTGGCACATCCTCTGTTTGCGGGGTGGCAGGTGTCACTGTCACTCCAGAGGGTAGAGACTGCAGCAGTAGAGGAAGCAGGAGAAGCTAGAAACCTTTTTGGGTTTTTTAGGTGTCTACTCCACTGCAGCTCGTGCTTTGCACTTAGGTGCCTGGTCATGCAGGTTGTGCTCAGGTTTAGAACGTTTATGCCTCACTTCAGGCTCTGATTGCACAGTGTGCAAACCACTCGTGTCTTGTCGTCAGCACATTGTCTGAAGAACTGCCACGCCAGGGAACTCCTTGGAGCTGGCTTTGGTGTGCTCGGTCCCTTGTTGCGGTGGGCAGTAGCAGTCGTACTGTCTATGGGACAGCCGCTCTGCTTTTGCACCCTGCACCCTTTTTTGCTGTGCTGGTGGCTCTGTGTGACCACCGCCTCTTCCTCCGAACTACACAGGTCACTCGCATGACCTTGATTCCATGTGGGGTCGAGGACCTCATCGTCCTCCACATCATCTTCCATCCAGTCTTCACTCCTGCCCACCTTGTCGGTCTGCACACTGCAGAAAGCCACAGCAGTTGGCACCTGTGTTTCATCATCATCCGAGACGTGCTGCAGTGGTCCTCCCATGTACTCATCCTGAAACATAAGTGGTTGGGCATCGGTGCACTCAATCTCTTCCACTTCTGGGGCAGGGTTATGTGGATGGCCCTGGGAAACCCTGCTAGCAGAGTCCTCAAAAAGCAGAAGAGTATGCTGCATGACTTGGGGCTCAGACTGCTTGGCTGATTTGCAAGGGGGTGAGGTGAAAGAATGATGGCCATGGGCTGCAGGTGCCAACTTTGATCTTTCAGCAGGGGACTGGGTGGGAGACAATGTGAAGGAACTGTAGGCACTGTCAGCCACCCAATCTACTATCACCTGTACTTGTTCTGGCCTCACCATTTGTAGAGCAGCATTCGGGCCTACCAAATAAAGCTGAAGGTTCTGTTGCCTATTCGCACCTGAAGAAGGTGTTTCACTTGTGCGTGTAGCTGGCACAGATCGACCACATCCTCTCCCTGCAACAGGAGCTCCACCAACACCAGCAGCACCACGACCAGGGCCAAGTCCCTTTTTGACGATCTCCTCATTCTTTGCGTTGCAATGTAACCGCCAATAGTCAACAATTAAGTTCACTGACAGTAAGGCTGTGCCGGTGTCATAAAGAGAAAAAAATTCTTGAGGTCACACAATAGTGTGACAGGCGAATTTAATACAATTACTTCACGGTCACAAAAAATGTTAACTTGTAAACCAACAATATAACAGCAGTATTTAACGGTTGTATTGGACTGTCAGAAATGCAGCGCAGGCCGCAAATGTACAATCTAGCACAAAAAGGGTGTTTTTTTCAAACAAAAATATAACAGCAATATTTAACGGTTGGGTTGGACTGTCAGAAATGCAGCGCAGGCCGCAAATGTATGATGTAGCACAAAAAGGGTGTTTTTTTTTCAAGCAAAAATATAACAGCAGTATGTAACGGTTGTATTGGACTGTCAGAAATGCAGCGCAGGCCGCAAATGTACAATCTAGCACAAAAAGGGTGTTTTTTCAAATAAAAATATAACAGCAGTAATGTAATGACCGGCGTCACGCACAGGGAGGGAAAAGGGAAAGCACTGCCCAAGGGAGAGGGAAAGGTGGTGACCCCTGACTCACCTTGCGGCTGGCACCTGACTGCCCTGACGTCCCTAGACGGGTTCCTCACCCGTGCGGCGATCACGTGCCTAAACCCTGGCTTTCCCTAAAATGAGCCCTAGATAGTGAACGGGCCGGTGGGATCGCTAGTCCGCACCACTGACACTAAGAGGGAAACACCAGGGAGAGGACAGACAATACAGACAAACACATACACCCAGGTGGGCGACCACAGCAGACCACAAAGGTCCAACAGGGATCCGGAGGGTAGCGTTCTGGACCAACAACCAGAGAACGCAGCAACACAGCTCCAGAGGGTCAGAATAGATGTCCAGGCAGGAAGCTCTATATCTGGCAACCAGAGAAGTGTGAGAGGGGAATATAAGGAGGTTGGGAGTGCTGGACAAGGAACAGCTGAGGAGAAGGAGCTACGGATCCCTGAGTGAGCCAAAAAGGGTTGCAAAACAAACCCAGAAAGCTACCATAAGGAAACAGCCCTATCTTACATAGAGCGCGCAGCCAACCGCTGCGACTTCCTGACCCCGGGTATAACGGAGTCAGGCGTGGTTCTTGACACCCTCGTGACAAGTATTTAACCGTTGTACTGGACTGTCAGAAATGCAGTGCAGGCCGCAAATGTACTATCTTGCACAAAAAGCGTGTTTTTTTCAAACAAAAATATAACAGCAGTATTTAATGGTTGTATTGGACTGTCAGAAATGCAGCGCATGCCGTGAATGTACAATCTAGTACAAAAAGGGAGTTTTTTTCAAAGAAAAATATAACAGCAGTATTTAACTGTTGTATTAGACTGTTAGAAATGCAGCGCAGGCCGCAAATGTACGATCTAGCACAAAAAAAATAGTTTTTTTTCAAACCACAATATAACAGCAGTATTTAACGGTTGTATTGGACTGTCAGAAATGCAGCACAGGCCACAAATGAACGATGTAGCACAAAAAGGGTGTTTTTTCAAACCACAATATAACAGCAGTATTTAACGGTTGTATTGGACTGTCAGAAATGTAGCGCAGGACGCAAATGTACGATGTAGCACAAAAAAGGTGTTTTAAAAAAAATATATAACAGCAGTATTTAACGGTTGTATTGGACTGTCAGAAATGCAGCTCAGGCCACAAAGGTACTTTATGGAAAAAAAGATATGATTTTTTCACCCACAAATGAAATAGATGGATTTAACAGATTTTCTTTCACTATCACAAATGCAAATGTTCTTTTTAGCAAAAAAATAATAATTTGTCCCCCTAGAATCTAACAGATGGATTTACTGAATTGATTACACTCACATATGCAGCACAGGGGTACTTTACAGAAATTTTTTTGAATATGTCACCCCCTGGGTCCCTGAACTCACAGATGAATTACCTATATTATTTTCCCTTCCCCTGGCACATATGCAGTGCAGGTGCACTTAAAAAATGGGTATATGTTTCCCACTGAACTAAAAGAACAGGATTAAATTATTGTCCCTGGCACATATGCAGTGCTGGTGCACTGAACTTGCACAAAATGGCCGCTGACACCCACCTAACTAACAGATGGATAAAACTTATTTAAAAAAAAAATCGCTGTAGAGCCGCTCTTCACCTACATGTGTATCAGCACTAGATATATACCCCTTACTCTCCCTAATACCCAAACTACACAAGATACATATCCCTACCTTCTGTCTAATACACATACACACCCCACAATATGTACTTTCACCTTCTTGTGTTACAGACCCCTGTACAATTTAACAATCTTCTTTAATACACAGACATTTAGATTCATACATTTCCTACACTGGCTACAAATGCATTGCCAGTGACCAACCGTCTGTGCTCAGTCCTACGCGTAACCGTCGCAAGTGCATGAGGAGCTGCGGATGTGGCGGCGAGGTCCAAGAGGTATGTGGGGGTGGAAGATCCGGGAGGGGGGCCATAAATTTTTTTTTGCTATGGGCCCAGTCATTTCTAGCTATGCCGCTGGTCTGAACAGTCACCAAGACTAGAATGCTGGTTTTTACAGATCCAGTAGGAGAACAAGTAATGCAGATACAGGAAACACTTGCAAGTGGAGTAGTGATGAGGCAAACATAAGGCAGGAAAACTGTGGACGTCTCGAGCACAGACAGGGTAGAAAAACTGGGTTAACTTAAACATGAACTGAACTGAACTGAACTTGGACTTGAATGTGCAGGGATACCCAGGCAGGAAGGCACTGAAATTTCTGCTACACTGAAAGTTCCCAAGAGTACAGTGGCATTTATAATTCCTAAATGGCAGAAGTTTGGAACAACCAGGACTTCCAGAAGGTCAACTATTTCTGCAGCACTCCAGGGCTTTATGGCAGAGTGGCCAGTAAAAGACACATTGAAAGTTTACTAAAAAGCACCTCATACTGTGAGAAACAAAATTCTCTGGTCTGATGAGGGTGACAACTTATCCCAAAATCACGGACAGACAACATTTTTTACGGACAAATTGGAAAACCACATTGAATTATAAAGATAGATAATATATTTATCTTTCTCAATATGCTGATAGTACCTCATTACCAGCATTTAATGTTAGCTGTAAAATGATGATAATTACCACTAAAATAATCTAGTCAAGTACCAAAATCACGGACACATGTATTTTTTTTTTCAGACACAGGAAAAAATTTCCCTATTTTTACGGACTGTACAATAATTTCTTGATAGTTGACAACCCTGGATGAAACCAAGACTGAACTTTTTGGCTTTTGCTTTTTCATTTTCAATAAGTATTATGAGCACAAGGCTGCAACATAAGAAAATGTGAAAAAAGTAAAACAGTGTGAAGACTTTCCAAATTTATCTTTTTGTACATATAGTCAGAGTTATAGTAGTTATATTCTTGAACATAGGGAACCTCATTAATGTAGCTATATCTTGAACACAGGGAGCAGTATTATAGTAATTATATTATTGTACATATGGGGCAGTATTATACAAACCGGATTCCAAAAAAGTTGGGACACTAAACAAATTGTTAATAAAAACTGAATGCAATGATGTGGAGATGGCAAATGTCAATATTTTATTTGTAATAGAACGTAGATGACAGATCAAACGTTTAATCCGAGTAAATGTATCATTTTAAAGGAAAAATACGTTGATTCAAAATTTCACGGTGTCAACAAATCCCCAAAAAGTTGGGACAAGTAGCAATAAGAGGCTGGAAAAAGTAAATTTGAGCATAACGAAGAGCTGGAAGACCAATTAACACTAATTAGGTCAGTTGGGTATAAAAAGAGCTTCTCAGAGTGGCAGTGTCTCTCAGAAGCCAAGATGGGTAGAGGATCGCCAATTCCCACGATGTTGCGCAGAAAGATAGTGGAGCAATATCAGAAAGGTGTTACCCAGTGAAAAATTGCAAAGACTTTGCATCTATCATCATCAACTGTGCATAACATCATCCGAAGATTCAGAGAATCTGGAACAATCTCTGTGCGTAAGGGTCAAGGCCGTAAAACCATACTGGATGCCCGTGATCTCCGGGCCCTTAAATGACACTGCACCACAAACAGGAATGCTACTGTAAAGGAAATCACATAATGGGCTCAGGAATACTTCCAGAAACCATTGTCAGTGAACACAATCCACCGTACCATCCGCCGTTGCCAGCTGAAACTCTACAGTGCAAAGAAGAAGCCATTTCTAAGCAAGATCCACAAGCTCAGGCGTTTTTACTGGGCCAGGGATCATTTAAAATGGAGTGTGGCAAAATGGAAGACTGTTCTGTGGTCAGACGAGTCACGATTCGAAGTTCTTTTTGGAAATCTGGGACGCCATGTCATCGGGACCAAAGAGGACAAGGACAACCCAAGTTGTTATCAACGCTCAGTTCAGAAGCCTGCATCTCTGATGGTATGGGGTTGCATGAGTGCGTGTGGCATGGGCAGCTTGCATGTCTGGAAAGGCACCATCAATGCAGAAAAATATATTCAGGTTCTAGAACAACATATGCTCCCATCCAGACGTCATCTCTTTCAGGGAAGACCCTGCATTTTTCAACAAGATAATGCCAGACCACATTCTGCATCAATCACAACATCATGGCTGCGTAGGAGAAGGATCCGGGTACTGAAATGGCCAGTCTGCAGTCCAGATCTTTCACCTATAGAGAACATTTGGCGCATCATAAAGAGGAAGGTGCAACAAAGAAGGCCCAAGACGATTGAACAGTTAGAGGCCTGTATTAGACAAGAATGGGAGAGCATTCCTATTTCTAAACTTGAGAAACTGGTCTCCTCGGTCCCCAGACGTCTGTTGAGTGTTGTAAGAAGGAGGAGAGATGCCACACAGTGGTGAAAATGGCCTTGTCCCAACTTTTTGGGGATTTGTTGACACCATGAAATTCTGATTCAACATATTTTTCCCTTAAAATGGTACATTTTCTCAGTTTAAACTTTTGTTCCGTGATTTATGTTCTATTCTGAATAAAATATTAGAAGTTGGCACCTCCACATCATGGCATTCAGTTTTTATTCACGATTTGTATAGTGTCCCAACTTTTTTGGAATCCGGTTTGTAGTAGCTATATTCTTGTACATAGAAGGCAGTATTATAGTAGTTATATTCTTAAACATGAGGCAGTATTATAGTAGTTATATTCTTAACCAAATTTCTTTTTATTCAAAGTAAGTAAGGCATATGAATCGATCACAAACCATCGTAGCATCACTGGCAAGGCATAGTCACAAATCGGTCATGGAAGTGACCACAAAGGCATGTCAGTGCAACACATGTTGTACAAAATGATACATCAAATGTGACAGACAATAAAAATCAAATATAAACACAAATAAGAGGAAAAAGAGAGGGAAAGGAAGGGAAAGGAAAGGGGGGGGGGGTAGGGGAGTTTTCCCCAACTCCGTCAGGGGAACTTCCTATATGTCTTCCAGGGCGACCAGATTTTCAGAAAGCGGGAACGCGTGCAAGATTCCCAGTGGGCCAGCTTTTCAAACCTGTAGATCTGATCCACCTTATCCCTCCACATCGAAACAGTGGGAGGTTCAGTATCCTTCCAAAGCAGCGGGATGAGCAGTCTCGCCGCCGTGATGAGCATAGTAGGAAGATCAGATCTACAAGGGGAAAGCTAGTCATTAGGGCACCAAAGCAGAATCAGTTTAGGATCCAGCTTAACCTGCTTATCACACACCTCATTTATCAGAGCTTCTATACTGGTCCAGAACGCTTTAATCTTTTCACAGTGCCACCAAATGTGTGACAGAGAGCCTACTTCTTTTCTACACCTCCAGCAATCACTTGGGAAATCTGCATTAAGCCTATGCAAGAACTCCGGGGACTTGTACCATCTCGTGAGCAGCTTATACGAAATTTCTTGTACCTTAATACAGCGGCTAAAGCCGTGAGAGTGTGTAAGGACAAAAGCCCTTTCCGGGTCTGTAAGGTGGATGGACAATTCCCTTTCCCATGAAGAAAGGAAATGTAGCTTAGGAGGGGAGGCTGAGAGTAACTCCTTATATATGGTAGACAGCGGTTTAGGGATCCTACGGGCATCTGATAGTCTCTTAGACAGCCAAGAGGGGCTCCAGAGGTGGTGGGGGGTGGTAGCTTAATCATCTTAATCTCCTTCTGCAGGGCAAAACTCTGTAGGAAGGAAGCTTTTTTGACTTTAGGGTCATTCAAGACCGTGGACCAATCCAGGGACCCATCTGGGGACCTAATCTCACTTAAAGGGATCTCGGCCAAAAGAGGCCAGATACCTGAGGGCTTCTCGGCTTCCGGATGGACATAAAACTGTAAAGAGGAAAGCGGAGCACCCGGTATGGGAAACTCAAGTGTTCTATCCTTAAACTGCTTGGCCCACTCAACAAACATACCCTTCCATAGGAGTGGCAAAGAGGAACTACCTGGAGAACAAGGGGACAACCCCCAGAGAATCCGCTTCATTATAGTGGAGAGCAGAGAGCGCTAAAGACACACATATGGAGCACTATAAGTGCTATTGAGGAGGGATAGACCTCTAAATAGTTGAAAGGCCACATAGTAGGAACGTATGTCGGGCAGACCAAAGCCGCCAAACCTCCTCTCTCTGGTCAGCACCGAATAAGCAATTCTGGAGGGTTTACTTCCCCACAAAAAGAGGGAGAAAACTCTGCGGATGTCTACAAAAAATGAGTGCGGCAGCCAGATAGGCAACACCTGCAGAAGGTACAAAAATTTAAGAACTATAAAGGTCTTGAGGTAGTTCCTCTTGCCACACCAGGAAATAAACGGCAGTCTAATAGAGTGCAGCTGCTTCCTAACTGAGGACAATAAGGGGGCATAATTCAGAGCAAATAAGTCCTTCGCCTGAGCCGGGACGTGCACTCCCAAAAATACTATGTCTTTTGTAGCCCAGTGAAAGGGGGTAGTAACCTTAGTAACCTGAAGGGCCTCTTTAACCGATTCTGGACAAGTAACGTTTAGGGCCATTGACTTGCTATAGTTGATTTTAAAGTTTGACACATAGCCAAACTCCTCAAAAAGAGACAAAAGCCTAGGGAAGGATGTTTCGGGATTGGAGGTCATGATAAGTAGGTCATCTGCAAATGCGGCTGTCAAGTGGGTCCGAGAATCAATGGTCAAGCCCCTAACCGGATCTTACACAGCAAAGTCTCCATCACTATGACAAACAGAGATGGGGAGAGGGGGCACCCCTGCCTCGTCCCATTGGATATGGAAAAGGAGGGAGAGAGCGTACCATTTATTTTGAGTTTGGCAGACGGGGCTGAGTACAGAGTGAAGATCGCAGATATAAACGAATCTGGGAAACCAAACCTCGACAGGGCCCGCGACATATAATGCCAACCGACCCTGTCGAAGGCCTTCTCCGCGTCCTTGCTCAGCAAAGCCAGAGGCGTAGAGGTGCTTCTAGCCCAATCCATAAGATGGAGCAAACGTATCGTGTTTTCGCAGCCCTGTCTGCCACGCACAAACCCCACTTGCTCGCTATCAATAAGATCCGGCAGGATCAGCTGTATTCGCTGCGCCAGAATCTTGGCCCACCACTTGACATCCGCATTTAGCAGTGAAATCTGGCGATAACTGCCACAGTGGAGGGGGTCCTTGTTTTCTTTATGGCTAATAGTTATGTGGCCCTCTAACGTTTGGGGGGGTAGAGAGCCTCCAGACAGGAGGAAATTACAGAGTGCCTAAAAATGAGGAGTCAAAACGTCTTTGAAGGTCTTGTAATACGATATAGGGAGCCCATCCGGGCCAGGACTTTTACCTGAAGGAATGGAGGAAAGGACCTTGCCAATTTCCTCTCTTGATACAGGGGCGACTAGTTGGGAAGCTTGTAGGGGACTAACAGAGGGCAGCTTCAGAGTGGACAGGAACTCATCTGTGGCTTGCTCAATAGAAGCTGAACCAGGACGGTCTGGAGTGGGGAGGTAATATAGATCCGCATAAAAAGCACTAAACGCTTTCGCTATATCGTGAGTCGACTTGTGCTTATTGCCTTTCGCATCTAGAATAGCAGGGATAAATGAATCCATGTGGCGTTGCTTAGCCATGGCAGACATCAGTTTATTCCCTTTGTTCCCATGAGCATAAGCTTTAAACCTGGAGCGGAATATAAGTTTCGCTGATTTGGCGTTGAGCAAGTTTTTCAGTCCCGTCCTGGCCTCCGCTAATTCAGCAGCCACAGCCTGAGCCTGGGTTTGCTTATGGGTCAGTTCAAGACTCGCTATGCGGGACAGCAGGTCATCTACAGCCTTGGAGCGCAACTTTTTAACATGCGAGCCCAGGGAAATTAATTCTCCTCTAACCACCGCCTTATGAGTCTCCCATAAGATGGAGGGGGAGGGAGGAGGGTCGCCCACTGCATTAAGAGAGAAGAATTCAGACATAATCCAGGAGATTCTAGCTGCATTGGTAGGGTCGGAGATCAATGTGTCATTAAGACGCCATATTCTCTCTCGTTTAGGAAGAGCTGTCATAGACACTCGGAGAAATACTGGGGCGTGATTAGAAAGCGTAATGTTCCCAATCCTCGTGTCTACCACCTGAGAAATATGGGGGGAGGATAAAAACAAGTAGTCCAACCTATGGAAGGATTTTTTAGCGTTTGAATAAAACGTATAATCCCTACCAGAGGGATGCATAGTGCGCCACACATCAATAACCTGCAACTTCTTCAGCGCAGTCTTCAGACGTCGCAGAAGTTTGTGGGACAACTCAGACCTCTGAGAGGACGAATCAAGGCCAGGCTCCAGGGTCACATTAAAGTCACCTCCTAATATAAGCATGCCCTCACTAAAAGCCTGTAATTGCTCAAGAGTCCGAACGAGCCAGGGGATCTAACCCCTATTGGGGGCATATAAATTAGCCAGGGTAACAGGCGCGTCAGCGATGTGCCCCTTAACGAATAAGAAGCGACCATCAGTGTCCGCAAGGACAGCGGAGTGTTTGAAGGGTAGGCGCTTGTGGACGGCCACGCTGACACCCCTGCTAGCCGAGGCAAAAGAGCTATGAAACCATTGTGAGAATGCGTTTTGGGACAACTTCGGGATCTTCCCTGATTTAAAATGAGTTTCTTGGAGGAATACAACGGAGGCCTCATCTTTCAGTAACAAAGAGAGCACCTGAGACCGCTTACATGGTTCGTTCAGACCCTTGGCATTCAGTGAGGCAACTACAACAGAGGCCATAGTAAAGACAGAGGAGGCCTGTCGGCCCAGAGCAAGAGGACATCCAGTCTGGAAAGCCACGGACGGAGTAAGGAGAAGAAAGGGAGGAAGGAGGACAAAGGGAAAGTCAAAATAAAAATAAAAGACATAACAAATGAGACAGTAACACAACCCAAATAACAAAGAATGTCTCCCCATGGACAGGGAGCGCGTGACCCCACCCAGCATCTGACACAATGGAGATCCTTTTTCATAGCGGCAGACAGCCGGGATCTATCAGAGGGGGGCTCCTGTGGGGCCACCGGGGGTGGAAAGGAAGGGGGTGAGGGAGAGGACATAATCAGTAACATAACTGACAACAGTGCAGACATATAACCCCTGCATAACTAACAGTGCATTCAGTGCTCTAATGCACAGCTCGTAACCTGCATCTCATGCAGGCAAGGTAGTAAAGCATAGGGTCAGGCCCAAAACCCATGAGAACGGGGCAGTGGGCCAAGACCTAAAATAAGTCCAAAACCTATGGACAAACGATGAAAATTCAGCTCAGACAGAGCCAGACAGAGTTCCTACGTCTTGGGACCCAGCAAAGTCACAGAACATTGAACTCAGTGAAGAGTGAACAAAAGCGCATTCAGCGCCTCCTGGAACAAAGTCAGGTAACAGGTGCTTGCGACCGGCCTTTTCCTTGTTTCCCAGCTCTGGAAGGTGAAACTTGCTGCCACGAATCTATACCCGGAGGGGTAGGCAGGGGATCCCCTTGATCAGCCGGCATCCACGAGGGAACTGTGATGGGTTCAATCCCAAGAGGGCCCCAAATAGCTTTCAGGTCACCCGGGATCCGCACCGTATACTGCCTCCCGTTTTTCAAGATGGCCAGACCGAAGGGATAGAGCCATCGGAATGGCGTAGCTGTGGCTTTAAGGGCCTCTAGGAGCGGCTTCACGATGCGCCTCTTGGCTAAGGTGGAGGGGGCCAGATCCTGAAAGAATAGGACTGGGGTCTCACCATACATGATGCGGTCGGCCTCCCTTCCCGCCTTGAGCAGTGCAGCAGTGTCAACATAGCTTAGGATGCCACATACTACATCCCGCGGCGGCTCACCAGGTTTTGGCTAAGGCCCTGTGGATGCGCTCGATCACAATCGGAGCTGCTCTCTCAGCTCCCAGCAGGGAGGAGAGAATTTTGCATGCGACTGAATGAAGCGCGTCAATCGCAATATTTTCGGGTAGGCCGCGGATGCGAATATTTCGCCGCCGGCTCCGGTTTGCCTGATCCTCTATGCGCATCAGCTCGTCGTTTAGCAAGTCTCTATGGGTTTGCAGGGCTGCGCTGGTCTTACCCTCATGCACCAGGATGGCTTCCTGTGCTAGCTCCAGGGACTCCACACGATTCCCAATCTGCCGCAGATCTCCTTTTATCTCCTCCAAGTCCTTTTTAAGAGGTGCAAGAGCAGATTCCAGAATGTCCCTGAGATCTGCTTTGGAGAGTGAGGAGCTCTTTCGCAGTGGTCTGCAATCAGAAACATCAGAAGTGCTTCCTGCCTCAGAGCCTTCCTCTGCTTCAGAGAGCTGCCGCGCCCTCCTGGTTGTTCAGCAGCAGGAGTCCTGGACTGTTTCTTGAGGTATTTATCCATCTCCGGTTGCCTGGAACGGGCCCCAGTCGGCTCTGGTGTCTCAGAGTGTCGATCCTTGCCTGGTTTCCCCATTGGCACTGAGTAAATAGCTAATAAAAGGGGCTATAATAGCTGCCAGGGAGAGGAGCTCAGGAACAAGCAACCATTCAGCTCCAAGGTCAGGCTCCGCCCCCTATAGTAGTTATATTCTTGTACATAGGAGGCAGTATTATATTAGTTATATTTTTGTCCATAGGAGCAGTATTATATTAGTTATATTCTTGCACATTGGAAGCAATATTATAGTAGTTATATTCTTGTACATAGGAGGTAGTATTAAAGTAGTTATATTCTTATAATAATAAGTGTCTATATGTATAATATAAGCTCAGTAGAAAGCTCAATACAGGTAGCAGAATATTAAATCTGTACTCTGTACATCAGTAGAGTCATATTAAAGGGAGTCTGTCACCACATTTTGACAGTATAGACTGCTTACATTGCGTTCTGGCATAACTTTAGATGAATCAAATGGTACCTTTGTTGCATTCTTCTGCGGCAAAAACTGACTTTTATTCATATGTAAATGAGGGCTCGCAAGAGCCCACTGGCGGCGTTAACTTCTTTGGAGCCCAGGCTGATCATCCTCTTTTGTTAATATCCCCACCCCAGCTTCTGCCTCTGCCCGCCCTTCTCTTCCCTTGCGTCCTCCTCCTCTCCCAACGAAATCCCTACACTCTGCCTCGCTTGGCCGGGGCATGCACACTGCGATGCCCACTGTGGGCACAGCTTGGCTGGAGCATACGCAGTAGCTACAGCGATGCTGTGCCCACAGGGGGCACCACAGTGCGCATGCCCCGGCCAAGCAAGGCAGCGCTTAGGCACTGGATTTCGCTGGGAGAGGAGGAGGACGCAAGGGAAGAGAAGTGTGGGCAGAGGCAGAAGCTGGGGTTTGGAGCCCAGCCCTATCAGCCTGGGCTCCAAAGAAGTTAACGCCGCCCGTGGGCTCTTGCGAGACCTCATTTACATATGAATAAAAGCCGTTTTTGCCGCAGGTGAACCACAGAAGAATGTAACAAAGGTACCATTTGATTCATCTAAAGTTATGCCAGAACGCTATGTAAGCAGTCTATAATGTCCAAATGTGGTGACAGACTCCCTTTAAGAATGTTATCAGCAAGATGCACCAATGCTCTTTAAACAAGAACATTTCTCCTTACATTACAAAAAAAAGTGAACTGAACCCTACCTCTTATCCTAAGGGACTATGCTGGAGATTGAACTGACACCACCAAAGGACCAATAAACCCAGCGTCTGAAAATAATAATAATAATGATAGTTGGTCTAAGGCTGGTTTCACACGAGCAAGTGCCACGCTCTGGACTCACAGCGCAGCTCCCATACTGAAATTCCAGCAATGCCGAGGGTCGCATAGCATTATATTGATTTATGATGCTTTGTAACCCTTAGAGGTCTGGAATGTATTAGATAACACTGACACAATACTGTCAGTGTTATCCAATACATTCCAGAACTGTAAGGGTTACATAGCATCATTAATCAATATAATGTAATGCAGTGAGTCCAGAGTGTGACACTCACTCGTGTGAAACAAGCCTAACTACAGTCATACAAGGGCCCTTGAGGTCCCACAATGGAAACCTACATTTTATGTGACAAATTACTATGTAATGGAGCTGTCTCTTATGTAACCACCGGCTATAGGAAGAACACTTGGTCCACAATTTACATATATCTGTTTCTATTTTCTTAGCATGTAACTACACAAGAGAACGCATCTCTTCTTTTCTCAAGGCGGCACCACTGTACAGTGTAAATGATTTCTAATTGGCGCTTCTGCAGTGATTACTCTGCTTGTTCTCCTGACTAGGGGGCATTGCAGTCTCCTCATTATAGCACACATATTTCTTAATTTCCTTAACAAATAAAAGCATTAAATAGACAGAACCCATATTTAATTTGCTTTGTTTTTTTTCTCCTCAATCTTCCTCAACAGTTTCTTTACAACTGGCAGCAAACATTCAAAGAACTGTGGATTGAATCAGCGGGAGTTTTTGAGGTCAATGTGGAGGTGTGTAGGCTGAGCTCTTCAAGGGAATGTAATAGTATCACCTGCAGGCGGCTTCCCTTATTAAAGTCATTCAGACTCATTTCCATACGTAATAAGGTCTTTCCATTTCTGATTAACAAAGCGCTATGTTCTTTAACAACACGGATAATGAGTGATTAGGCTAAATGAATACAATTTTCACAGTCCACCTTTTTGTGCCCTCCATAAATTTATTCCTTGTGTTATTGAAAAAAAAAGTCAGACTGAATCACATTATTTACACATTTAAATTGTTTGCGCCTCGGCTGGAATTGATTTTACATTGTAAAAATTAAAGGCATTAGGCTAACAGAATATATGTTTATATTGTAATTCATGGAGAAGTAGATTCAAAGCTATAATTGGATCTGACACTGGCCAAACCGAGGTTTGAAATCGTAGGAATCCCTATAAGGAGGTATATAGTCTTTCTCAGCTGAATTCCCAGGTTGTGATCCTTAGAGTCATCCCCAGTTAGTGGCAGATTAGTGGTGCAGAATCTGAGTTGGAGTGAAGCCAAGGGCCATCACCAACAGAGTAGTCAGGATGCAACAAACCATTGTCGAAGACATAAGCAGAAGATGGGCACAACCAGGTGCTCAAACTACAAGTGCTGAAAGAGGCAAGACTAAGGCTTTTGTCCAGCTAAATCCCAGCCTATTTGCCTGGTGGTGGCTGTGTCTCTTCCAGACCCTATTATAGAAAAGGTATACAGCTGGATCAGTACTTTAAAGGCAGAGGCCGCTCAGGAGGAGCGAGTGGAGGATAGGAGTGGTAATGGCTCTGGCAATAATAACTGTACACAGATCACAGTGGCAATTCTCACACCAATACCGCCCTAGGGCCATGCAGTGGTGCGCATCCTTTCACCCCCCAGGCACACTCTGATGTTGGGAATCAAGCCTGATGGGGATTTTGGTGCCCTTGGTGTTGGAAATTTTGGTGGGTACAGGGCAGGAGTGTGAATACAGGTGCAATGCTGGTGCTGGAGTCAAAGACCAGGCCAGTGGTGGAAAATATCTAAGTCTCTCTCTTTACTAAAGTGCAGAATAGGAGTAGTACTACATCGAACAGTATCAAGGTATAATTCCAAACTACTCACAGTGCAAAGGTTCCCCAATAGCAATGTATGGATAACAGCAATGGTGGAGCTGTAGTACTGCTTCCCACTGTATTTCTAAACTATTTCTCTATCTACAAAATCCAAGGCTGGCAATTAAGGTTCTTATGAACGCTTCTGTAATTCCCATGCTGAAGGGTATAGATGTTATATATGGCTGGCCAAGCAGTCTCAAAATGTGGATAGGTGCGTTGGCAATATTCCCTCTCACAGCAGCCAAGTCTCTGTTGGCCTAAAACTAGCACAATACCTTGCTGTCTGACTTCGTTGCACGGTCCTGCAGATTATGGACCTTCAAATCTTCCTTCTGTTTTTGGAGCACTTTGGATAAAGTTTCTTATTTGCATAACAGTAAATGTCTCAGAGATGACGGTTCTTTGAGCTGAGGAGTAATACCGAGGAATAAGCCCATGTAAAACCTCTAAGTAGCTCTGCTTCTGTCTAGACTTGAATAGGAACTCCATTAGAGGCAAACCCTAGCCCATCCCCTAGCATCCTAAAGGGCTGATTCAAGGTTATTAACCCTGACCTATCCATACAATACCACTGATTAAGCATATATAGTAAATCAAGACATTTCAATTAATTAGATAACAATTCAACAATTAAATATTTTGCAGTGACCATGTTCTGGGGTACTGCATACACCCTGCTACATGGCATTGTTGGTAGGTCCCAGTGATCAAGAAGACCCAGTGCAAACCATAGCTATGTGCAAAAAAACTGTTACTGGAGAAGAGCGACACTAGAATAGGGTGAGATGAGTGGTTGTGAGAGTACAGTTTATCTGTATAGGATCATGTGTGGGTATCTGAGGGGCATTGTGATACTAGGATAAGGTTTAATGCACATTATAGTTAAAACTCATGCCAGACTCCTATGTCAGTAATATAATGCCTATAGACTCCTATAAGTGTCCATTTCCTCTAAAGCAATACTATAGAGACAGGGCTGTTTCTAGACAAGTTTGGCCTTTGGCAACATTATAAACAGCACAGTCATTCATTTAGTCAGTCAAGTCAAACAGTGTTGAGAAGAGATCTGCAATGCTTCTAGAGGAGTTAAAAATAAGGGGCAACAGACCCTAGACACCTTCACATGCATAAATATAATGAATTACAGTTGAAACCAGAAGTTTACATACACTATATAAAAAGACACATAAGCATGTTGTTTTCGATATCTAACATGAAATCAGAATAAACCTTTCCAGACCGGAAAACCGGATCCGTTTTGCCGGAACACTTGGTGCCGGATCAGGCATTAATGCATTTCAATGGAAAATAATGTTCCGCAATTTTGGAAGGAAAAAATACTGCAGCATGCTGCAGTATTTTCTCCCGCCAAATACCATAAGAGTGACTGAACTGACTGAACCTGATGCATACTGAACGGATTGCTCCCCATTCAGAATGCATTAGGATAAAACTGATACATTTTTTGGGTTAGTTGTAGTGTAGATTGTATTATTTCCCCTTATAACATGGTTATAAGGGAAAATAATAGCATTCTGAATACAGAATGCATAGTACAATAGCGCTGGAGGGTTTAAAAAAAAAATAAAATAAATTTAACTCACCTTAATCCACTTGTTTGCGCAGCCGGCATCTCTTCTGTCTTCATCTGTGAGCAATAGGACCTTTGATGACGTCACTGCGTTCATCACATGGTCCATCACATGATCCATCACATGTGATGAGCGTAGTGATGTCATCAAAGGTCCTATTGCTCACAGATAAAGACAGAAGAGATGCCGGCTGCGCGAACAAGTGGATTAAGGTGAGTTAAATTTTTATTTTATTTTTTTTAATCCCTCCAGCCCTATTTTACTATGCATTCTGTATTCAGTATGCTATTATTTTCCCTTATAACCATGTTATAAGGGGAAATAATAATGATCGGGTCCCCATCCCGATCGTCACCTAGCAACTGTGCGTGAAAATCGCACCGCATCCGCACTTGCTTGCGGATGCTTGCGATTTTCACGCAACCCCATTCATTTCTATGGGACCTGTGTTACGTGAAAAACGCACAAAGAGGAGCATGCTGCGATTTTCACGCAACGCACAAGTGATGCGTGAAAATCACCGCTCGTGTGCACAGCCCCATAGAAATGAATGGGTCAGGATTCAGTGCGGGTGCAATGCGTTCAACTCACATCCGCGCTGAATACTCGCCCGTGTGAAAGGGGCCTAATTCTAGATATACTGTAGAATAAAAAGTAACAGTTCCACCTTCAAATATAATCATGAAAAAGGTTCTTGTCAATAACTAAAGACAATAATCTTTCCCAATTGGTACAGGATCTAACTAGAGCAGTAATGGCTAACCTCCGACAATCCAGCTATGGTGAAACTACAACTCCCAGCATGCTTCATTGATTTCTATGGATTTCTGAAAACAGCCAAGCAAATGAACATCTTGAGAGTTGTAGTTTTACCACAGCTGGAGTGACGGAGGTTAGCCATTACAGGACTAAAGGGATGGTCATACTGAACTTAGTATTAACCAATATACAGAACAAACATGCAGATTGGGGGACACCTGGGAAATAGTGATAATAATATAATAAACATCCAATCAATGTTCAATATGGAGTTTTTACAGGGAGGCACAAAAATGCTGAACTTTCGAAAAGTAAAATTTGATCGCCTTAGAGGGGCCATTAGACTGACTGGGACAATATCCTCAAAAATAAAAATGCAGGCACAGGATATTTTCAAATGCATTCAAAACTCTCATTATGAGAGGTAAATACTAGTGTTGATCGAGCACCAAAGTGCTCGGATGCTCGAGTAGAACACCTCAGGATGCTCGGGTGCTCGGTAGTGAATGGGAGAACCCGAGCATTAAACCAGGCACCCCCTGCTCTGAAGAGGGGAGGGTGTCTGGTTCACATGAAAAGGTCAGAAATTGATAGAAACACCACTGAAATGGTTCGGAACACAGCATAGGGAGGATGTCTGGATGCATCTTGGACTCCCAGGTTGCTGCTGGGAACGATTTTGTCCGAGTAGTACGCCAATTTTACAGACTGACAACAATATGCACAAAACCGAAGATAAAATCTATTTTAGAGGAAACATTGTTTAAAATGCAAGTGCTGCCAAAAATTACAAGGAAGAGGCACTCCGATACAACCTGTATATCACATAAAGGAGGGCCTCATTCACATTGTGTTACAATTGTTCTGGTAGTGGGACTCCTACAATCATAAAGCCTATGCACTAAGTGAAAGAGCTACCAAACATTACAAGGAACCGGCACTCCAATACACCCTTTATTACACATAAAGGAGGGCATCATACACACTGTGGCGAAACCAACCTCGCCACTGGGTTTTGGAGAGGACTGGCTGCTGGCCTCTTGCCCCTGGATTATGGGCCATATACTAACTTTTAAACCCCTGAACCTATTCAAGTGAATTTTGGATAGGTTTGTCCCCAAGTTATACTGTTTAAATTGATGTAAGTTATATGTATGGCCAATGTAAACTCACAAAGTTGTAACAATTTATAATAAGTGTAACTTGTCAGCTTGGGAGGAAAATGCTGGGTGTGTTTCTATTGTGCCATTGTCCCATTGTGTGTTTAAATGGTGATGTCTGGTACCAGGTACTGGGTATTGTGGAGTATATGCAGGACGAGAGACTCCCCACGGAAGACCAGCGGTTGCAGAAGCGAGTAGCCCTGCGGATGCCCTTCCTGGGAGAGCAGCCCCGGGAGGAATGGGTAAAGGAATTGGAACTCCTAGCATGGCGGGAGCTGTGGCTGGAAGATGCCTACCAGGCGCTCTGGTGGTATGGGGCACAGTACCTACCCAGGACAGCTGAGCATGACAAGACGGAGGGAGAGGAGTTTGATGGTCCTGGCTTGTTATGGGAGACTTTTTCAGAGCTGGAGTTTGGGAGCCCTACACAAGCCCGGTTCCATGATCTCTTGGAATGGAGGGAGAGCAGATATGACTGGGACGACACTCATGAGATTGAGCAGGACCTGGTCCACCTGGTGACCCGGGAGATGGAGCTGGAACAGGGCTACCAGCAGCTGTTCCACGCCAGTGAGAAGGCTTAGCAGCACAGTAACGTGACAAACCCAGTCTCTATTCCCCAGCGGCAGTGGGAAGTGCAGGGAGAGGAGAGCAGCGTCCTCCCTCCCCAGCGGCAGGCTGAGTTACAGGGGGCAGAGGTAGTTGTTCCTGCCCCCCAGCAGCAGAGTGATATGCCGGGAAGGCAGTGTGAAATGCAGGGAGAGGAGAGCAGCGTCCTCCCTCCTCAGCGGCAGGCTGAGTTACAGGGGGCAGAGGTAGTTGTTCCTGCCCCCCAGCAGCAGCATGATTTTTTGGGAATTGGGAGCCCAGTCTCCATTCCCCAGCGGCAGGCGGAGTTACAGGGGGCAGAGACAGTCGGTCCTGTCCCCCAGGGGCAGAGTGTCCAGCAGGGAATAGAGAGCCCAGTCTCCTTTCCCCAGCAGCAGGACACTGTATTGGGAGCGGAGACGGTCGGTCGCCCTCCCCAGCGGCTGGAAGTATGTATGGGAGAGGAGCTCGTTACCCCCTCTCCCCAGTGGCAGCTTAACGCACCAGGGGGAGACAGTAAGCCCCACAACAGTGCAGATGGGACCGTGGTCTCTGCACTTACAGCACAGGGGGTAGAGACAGTCGGTCTCCCCCTCCAACAACCAGACTCCAAGCCAGGGAGCAACACAGAGACCAGGAGTACCAGCTTCCAACATAACCTTGGTGGACTCACTGGACAGAGACAGGCTACCAAATCCAACAGGTCCAGTATTGGGTTGTGGGTGGGCTGCCAGACTAACTCAGGTACCGACCGGCGTGAGGTCAGGTACCTGGTTAGTCTTCCCTGGGGGGGGGAGATGTGTGGCGAAACCAACCTCGCCACTGGATTTTGGAGAGGACTGGCTGCTGGCCTCTTGCCCCTGGATTATGGGCCATATACTAACTTTTAAACCCCTGAACCTATTCAAGTGAATTTTGGATAGGTTTGTCCCCAAGTTATACTGTTTAAATTGATGTAAGTTATATGTATGGCCAATGTAAACTCACAAAGTTGTAACAATTTATATTAAGTGTAACTTGTCAGCTTGGGAGGAAAATGCTAGGTGTGTTTCTATTGTGCCATTGTCCCATTGTGTGTTTAAATGGTTATGTCTGTTCTGTTGTCCTCACATGTGTATTGGCGATCTCCCTTTGTCCTCAGAGATAATTGGATTGCTCCTCAGGTTGTCTCCGGGACAGAGAGGAGGAGACCATGATGCATTGTGGGGATATGTATTGTCTCTGTCCTATGTCACAGTCTTCATTCTGGTCCTCTGGGGGTGTGAACGATTGGTTGCTGTAGTTACATTGTATGTGTTGTAAATTACTGATTGGTTGTATTTCAAACCCCTGTGGGTAGTACTATGTTTGTGGTTTAGGAATAAAAGAGGCTGTACGTGAAGTACAGTCAGACCACTGCTTGACCCTCAACACGGAGCCTTGTCTCGTTATTGGGGGGATCCGCTGTATGCTGGTAGAGACTGATTGCCAGGATTGTATGCTTTTCCTGTTCATCTGCTAGCAGCTATTCGTGAGGTTCCAGTTTGGAGTGCTACTTTGTATCCAGTTCGGGAGTTGGGTGTTCTGCAGTAGCTGTGCCTGTCTCTCAGAAAGGGGCTTATCGCCTAAACGGATTTTAACCCCTTGTCTGCTGAAACGGTCCGTTACACACACCCTTGAAAAATTATGATTGATGGTCTGCTGGTGACCCTTTAAAAACCATTAGGAGCAAGGGCCAGCTGGTGACCCTCTAAAACTTTAGGGGCGAGGGCCTGCTGCTCATCTGACCATCTAAAACATTAGGGGTGAGGGTCTGCTGCTGAGCTGACCATCTGAAACATTAGGGGTGAGGGTCTGCTGCTGAGTTGACTCTCTAAAACATTAGGGGCGAGGGCCTGATGCCAAGCTGACCATCTAAAACATTATGGGCGTGGGCCTGCTGCTGAGCTTACCATCTAAAACATTATGGGTAAGGGTCAGGGGGGTAAGCTGACTCTCTAAAACATTAGGAGCGAGTGCCTGCTGCTGATCTGACCATCTAAAACATTATGGGTGAGGGCCTGCTGCTTAGCTGACCATCTAAAACTTAGGCGCGAGGGCCTGCTGCTGAGCTGACCATTTAAAACATTAGGGGCGAGGGCCTGCTGCTGATCTAACCATGAAAAAAATTATGGTCGAGGGCCTGCTGCTGAGCTGACCACCTAAAACATTAGGGGTGAGGGTCTGCTGCTGAGCGCTCAAGTCGAATATTACTCTTATCTGCCTTGGCTTTTTAGGATGATACACACCAAATATGGGTAAGTACAAACAGTCCTCTGAGTCTTGGAGCGTGGGTGTCATTTCTGCATGATTGTTCTGGAATATTCTTTCCATGAAGGTAAAGAAATGTTCTTTTGTCTCTTGCGTCCTCTGAAGTTTGTGCTCGAGGGAGATTAATCAACTGTAGACAAGTTATTTGTTGTTAGGTAATCGTTGTCTCCGGGGTTTAAACGGTAAAGGTGCGACCCAGCTTTTTGATTTATCTTTTACTATTCCTTGAGCCATGATCTCCAAGAACAGCCTGTCTTCAATGGACTTGGCGACCCTGTTGTCTTCTCTTGTCCTGTGGAAAACTGTGCACCCTAAGTGATCTTGCTCACATCGCAGGCATGGTCTTCACAGGAGGGATCTGCGAAAGGACAAGGAACAGGAGCCCTGTGTGGCAATTCTTTTATCAGGAAACTGCTGTGACATGGATGGAATAGAGAAGGACGTTAGTGTTGATCGAGCACCAAAGTGCTCGGGTGCTCTGCTGCTTGAGTAGAACACTTTGGGATGCTCGGGTCCTCTACAGAGAGCACCCGAATATAATGGAAGTCAATGGGAGAACCAGAGCATTAAACCAGGCACCCCCTGCTCTGAAGAGGGGAGCGTGTCTGGTTCACAGGAAAAGGTCATAAATTGATGGAAAACCACTGAAATGGTTCGGGAACAGCATAGGGAGGATGTCTGGATGTATCTTGGACTCCAAAGTCGCTGCTGGGAATGATGTTGTCCGAGTAGTACGCCACTTTAACAGACTGACAATAATACGCACAAAACCGAAGATAAAATCGATTTTAGAGGAAAATTTGTTAGGAAACATTCTTTCCTACAAGGAAGAGGCACTCTGATATAACCTGTATATCACATAAAGGAGGGCCTCATTCACATTGTGGTACAATTGTTCAGGTAGTGGGACTCCTACACTCATAAAGCCTATGCACTAAGTGAAAAGGCTGCCAAAAATGACAAGGACTCGGCACTCCAATACACCCTTTATTACACATGAAGGAGGGCATCATACACACACTTGAAAAATTAAGATTAATGGCCTGCTGGTGAACCTCAAAAACATTAGGCGCAAGGGCCTGCTGGTGACCCTCTAAAACATTAGGGGCGAGGGCCTGCTGCTGATCTGACCATCTAAAACATTAGGGGCGAGGGCCTGCTGCTGAGCCGACCATCTGAAACATTAGGTGTGAGGGCCTGCTGCTGAGCTGATCATCGAAAAAATTATGGTTGAGGGTTTGCTGCTGAGCTGACTCTCTAAAATATTATGGGCGAGTGCCTGCTGCTGATCTGACCATGGAAAAAATTATGGGCGAGGGCCTGCTGCTGAGCTGACCACCTAAAACATTAGAGGCGAGGGTCTGCTGCTGAGCTGACTCTCTAAAACATTAGGGGTGAGTGCCTGCTGCTGATCTGACCATGGAAAAAAGTATGGGCGAGGGCCTGCTGCTGAGCTGACCACCTAAAACATTAGGGGCGAGGGTCTGCTGCTGAGCTGACTCTCTAAAACATTAGGGGCGAGTGCCTGCTGCTGATCTGACCATGGAAAAAATTATGGGCGAGGGCCTGCTGCTGAGCTAACCACCTAAAACATTAGGGGCGAGGGTCTGCTGCTGAGCTGACTCTCTAAAACATTAGGGGCGAGTGCCTGCTGCTGATCTGACCATGGAAAAAATAATGGGTGAGGGCCTGCTGCTGAGCTGACCACCTAAAACATTAGGGGTGAGGGTCTGCTGCTGAGCTGACTCTCTAAAACATTAGGGGCGAGTGCCTGCTGCTGATCTGACCATGGGAAAAATAATGGGTGAGGGCCTGCTGCTGAGCTGACCATCGAAAAAATTATGGTTGAGGGTCTGCTGCTGACTCTCTAAAACATCAGGAGCGAGGGCAGCCTAATAAGCATGTTGATATGATGAAGGAGGAGGACGAGAAAAGGAAAATTGAACCATATACCCTTTTTTGTGGTGGAAGGGGTGCATGGGAATACAGTGTATTCAATACACCATAAAAGTGACATTTAAAGTGCCTTTATGTTCAGCAGCTTTCCTCTGGTGGAGTAGAGAAGTCAGGAGCAATCCGGGCCTTGTTCATTTTGATAAGAGTCAACCGGTCAGCATTTTCAGTTGACAGGCGGATGCGCTTATCAGTTATTATGCCCCCAGCAGAACTAAATACCTGCTCTGACAAATGCTGTTGGCAGGGGACGCCAGAACCTCCAAGGTGTAGAGCGCCAGTTCGTGCCACGTGTCCAGCTTGGACACTCAATAGTTGTAAGGCACAGAGAGAACATTGAGAATGCAGACACGGTCTGCTACGTACTCCTTCACCATCTTCCAAAAATTTTCCCCAGTGTCATGAAACTGTCCCAGGCCTTGGAGAGTGTTGCCCTGCCTCTGTTGGAACTGCCATGTGTTCCCCTCGTCTCCCCTCCTCAGTTTCCCCAAGGAACTACGTACTCTGCTGCCAGCGTTGTCAGCTGGAAATCTTTGGAGCAATTTTTCCACAAGGACCTTCTGGTATTGCACCATTTTGCTAGTCTTCTCCACCACAGGAATGAGAGATGAGAACTTCTCTTTGTAGCGGAGGTCGAGAAGGGTGAACAACCAGTAGTGGGTGTTGGCCAAAATGTGTATAACGCGAGGGTCACGGGAAAGGCAGCATAACATAAAGTCAACCATGTGTGCCAGATTCCCGACAGACAATACTTCGCTGTCCTCATCAAGAGGATGACTCTCAATCTCCTCATCCTCTTCCTCCTCTTTGGCCCATCCACACTGAACAGATGGAATAAACCTGATATGGGTACTACCCTCTGTAGCGGAAGCAACCGTCTCCTGCTGTTACCGCCAGTTCTGTGAGAAGGTCTGGCAGACGTTCTTCTCTACCTCTTGTATGATGTTCTTTGTTTTGGTTTCACTTTGTCATCTCCTTTCCTTCTGCCAGGTGTCACTTATTTAGACCAATCGTCTTCCTTTATATTCCCTCCCATACTGCCTCACTTTGCGGTTTATACTACTTCCTGGATGAAGTGTTCACTGATGGAGGCTGCCGCTGCTGTTTGCTCAAGATAAGTATTTTCCTTTATTGTGTTTCCTTGCTGGCTTGATTCTAGGTGACACTGACTCCGTCCCTATTAAGTGCAGGGAGCCGGTGGTCGTGTCCCCTCACTATTATAAGGTTTTCAGGTGTCACACATTCTTAGGTAGGTGGGCATGCAATCGTCTACCATTGAGACCCTTGCATGTGCATAGCAGTCAGGGAGAGCTCTTAGGGTTTTATAGGGATCACCTATATGCTCCTTAGTTTGGGATCAAGCCAGTCGGTCGTTTATTTATAAGTTCCAGCTATCTGCAACTTCATCCGTGACATTATAAACCGCCATAACCGTCTTTAACATGGATCCGGTTTCAGCCTTGATTGACCGCATGCAAGGTCTTTCGCTGGAGGTAGCAGATCTACGTAAAACTGTGTCTCAGTTTCAGGTGACCAGTTCTGCTGGCGTTCATGGAGTTTGTTCCGAGCCTAAGATCTCACTTCCGGATACGTTCTCCGGGGGTAGTGAGAATTTTGTTCGCTTTAGAGAGGCTTGCAAACTCCATTTTCGCCTACTTCCCCATTCATCTGATGATGATGAGCAGAGGGTGGGGATCATCATCTCGCTGCTCAGGCATAACGCTCAGTCGTGGGCCTTTTCGCTGCCAGTGGCCCCTCCGATCGGTGGATGAATTTTTTGTAGCCCTGGGGCAGATATATGATGATCCGGATCGTATTGCTCTGGCTGAATCTAAACTGCGTCTTTTATGCCAGGGTAAACAGTCCGCAGAGATATATTGTTCTGAATTTCGGAGATGGGCAGCTGATACTGGTTGGAATGATGCTGCACTCCGAAGTCAATTTTGCCATGGTCTTTCGGAAAGATTAAAAGATGCATTTGCTTTTCATGAGAGACCAGCCTCGTTAGAGTCTGCCATGTCTCTAGCTGTTTGTATTGAAAGGCGTCTTAGAGAGAGAGGAGACTACTCTTTCCTGTCATATTCAGCCCAAGGACAGTGGGGTTGTCTCATTCAGTGCGCAGGGGTTTCAGTCTGTCTCAATCCCCTCTAAGGAAGAGGCCATGCAGCTGGGTTTTCTTGCCTCTGATAGTAGAGGATTCAGCTTTCAGAGGAGGGTTTGTTTCTGTTGTGAGGGTATAAATCATTTGGCTAATGTTTTCCCCTCTAGGAGATTCATGGAGTTTTCTGAGGGTAATAAAAAAAAAGAAGAAAAAACCCTCTAAAAACTTTCCATTTGCTACTATTGGCAAGGTTGATGCGGAAATTGAAGGTTTGCCGTTTGCTTGTAGTTCCCGTTTTCTCCTACCTGCCAGGGTGGCGCTAGACAGCAAGAACATTGTTTGTGAGATTTTTGTAGATAGTGGGGCAGCTGTCAATCTCATTGATAATCAATTTTCAACAACGCATGGTTTCCACGTATGCACTTTGGAAAAGGATATACCTGTTTTTGCTACCGATTCCGCTCCACTTTCTCAAAGATCGTTAAAGGGCATAGTTCACAATATCCGTTTGACTGTGGGTGACGCTCATGTTGAGTATATGTCGTGTTTCGTCCTAAGTGGATTACCTACTCCTCTAGTGTTGGGGCTACCCTGGCTCACTAAACCTAACCCCACCATTGATTGGCAAGCAAGGCAAATAAATGGTTGGAGTGAGTTTTGCAGAGAGAATTGCCTCACGGCGTCTCTTTCAGAGGTTTCTACCAAGACTGTACCATCTTTTCTCTCTGAATTTTCGGATGTGTTTTTCGAGAGTGGTGTCCAGGGGTTGCCCCCTCACCGGGAGTACGACTGCCTTATTAATCTCATCCCAGGCGCCAAGCTGCCAAAATTACGTTTATACAATCTCTCCCAACCTGAAAGAGTCGCTATGCTTACTTATATCTCTGAGAGCCTGAGAAAGGACACATCCGACCCTCGAAGTCACCTGTTGCCGCTGGGGTTTTTTTTGTTAAGAAAAAATATGGTTCTTTAAGACCTTGTCTGGATTTCAGGGAGCTGAACCATATCACAATTCGTGACCCATATCCGCTTCCTCTGATCCCGGACCTGTTTAACCAGATTGTTGGGGCTAAAGTTTTTTCTAAGTTGGATTTAAGAGGGGCATACAACCTAGTCAGGGTCAGGGAATGGGACGAATGGAAGACGGCCTTCAATACCCCTGAGGGTCATTTCGAGAATTTGGTTATGCCCTTTGGTTTGATGAATGCTCCGGCCGTCTTCCAACATTTTGTGAACAGCATTTTTTTATCATTTAATGGGGAAATTTGTACTGGTGTATCTAGATGACATTTAGATTTTTTCTACTGATTTCAAGACTCGAGACCACCTACGTCAGGTCTTGCTGATTCTGCGGGAGAATAAATTGTCCGCAAAACTGGAAAAATGTGTGTTTGCGGTTCCGGAGATTCAATTTCTTGGTTTTCTTCTCTCCGCTTCTGGTTTTCGCATGGACCCTAAGAAGGTCCGCGCTTTGCTTGATTGGGAGCTTCCTGAGAATCAGAAGGCGCTGATGCGGTTTTGGGGTTTTGCCAATTATTACAGAAAGTTCATTTTGAATTATTCCTCTGTTGTTAAGCCACTCACTGATATGACTAAAAAGGGGGTAGATTTTTCCTCGTGGTCGGTAGATGCGCTTAAAGCCTTTTCTAGTATCAAAGAGAGTTTTGCTTCCGCTCCCATTTTGGTACAACCTGATGTCTCTCTACCTTTTATTGTTGAGATGGACGCTTCTGAGGTGGGTGTGTGGATGCGGTCTTATCTCAGGGTCCCTCTCCTGCCAAATGGCGACTGTGTGCCTTTCTTTTCTCAATGAAACTCTCCTCTGCAGAGAGAAATTACGATGTGGGAGATAGGGAGTTGTTGGCCATCAAATTAGCTTTTGAGGAATGGCGCCATTGGTTAGAGGGAGCCAGACACCCTATTACCGTGTTTACTGACCATAAGAATCTGGCCTACTTGGAATCGGCCAGGCGTCTGAACCCGAGACAGGCCAGATGGTCTTTGTTCTTCTCTAGGTTTAATTTTGTTGTTACATTCCGCTCTGGGGTTAAAAATGTGAAGGCGGATGCCCTGTCACACTGTTTTCCGGGAGGGGGGAACATTGAAGACCCGGGTCCCATTTTGGCTGAAGGGGTGGTCGTCTCTGCTCTTTATCCTGATTTGAAGGCAGAGGTTCAGGCAGCCCAAGCAGAGGCTTCTGATCTTTGTCCTCCTGGGAGGTTGTTTGTGCCTCTCGCTTTACGACACAAGGTTTTTAAGGAGCACAACGATACGGTCCTTGCTGGGCACCCGGGGAGGAGAGCCACAGTGGATCTCATTGCTCGGAGATTCTGGTGGCCGGCTCTTCGTAAGACGGTTGAGGGTTTTGTGGCAGCCTGCGAGACCTGCGCTCGTGCCAAGGTCCCTCATTCACGGCCATCAGGTTCTCTCCTCCCGTTACCCATTCCTTCCCGTCCTTGGACGCATCTGTCCATGGACTTCATTACGGACCTGCCTCGTTCCTCGGGGAAGGCTGTGATTTTGGTGGTAGTTTTAGCAAAATGGCGCATTCCCTTTCCTGGGTTACCCAATGCTAAGACGTTGACAAAATACCTGGGGTATGTCATTGGGTGTGGAGTGATCAAACCTCAAGTAAGCAAAATAAAGGCGATAATAAATTGGCCCCGACCTGTCACCACTAAACAAGTAAAGTCATTCCTAAGAATGATAGGCTATTACATGAGATTTATTCCCCACTTTGCTACCGTAGCTGCGCCATTGACAGGGTTATTGAAGGGACGCAAGTCAATGTTGGTTCACTGGAATGACCGGGCAGAAGAGGCTTTCTCTACTTTGAAGTCGGCCCTGTGTGGGTCCCCGATTTTGGTGACGCCCAACTTAAAGCGAGAATTCATAGTACAGACAGATGCCTCCAAAGTAGGCCTCAGTGCTATACTGTTTCAGAAAGTCAACAGGGAGGAGCATCCCATTGTTTTCCTAGGCCGCAAGCTCACCCCAGTCGAGACCAGGTACAGTATAGTGGAGAGAGAGTGCCTGGCTATCAAGTGGGCACTCGAGTCTCTCTGCTATTATTTGTTGGGGAGAACATTCCGCCTGGTGACTTACCACTTCCTCTCAAGTGGATGAGCCAGGCCAATGAGAGAAATGCCGAGTCACCAGGTGGTTTCTGTCCTTATAAAACTTTACGTTTTCTGTACAACACAGCGCGGGCCAGTTTCAGGGAAACGCGGAAGCCCTGTCTCGAGTATACTGTATGGCATATGTTCCCCCTCATAGTTGAACAAACGGGGAGGTATGTAAGAAGGTACAAGGAATCATCGAGGATGATAGGTACGTGTCACCGAGGTTCCTGGCCTCGGTGGAGTAAGAGCTGGTTTTTATGTGTCAGAAACTGCTGTTTGACACCTTGATACTTAGTATGGCTATAATAGCTTATCCAGGATGGCTCTTTCCGGGAGTAGTCAAAGTGCTGGGTGGGTGACTACTCCCCATGTTCCAGGTCGGGTTTTGGCAGACATAAAAACCAGCCAGCGCTGCCAGGTGGAGAGGATTACCTCCGTCTGACAGTGGAGCTCAGGAGGTCTGTCTGCTGTGATCTGAAGGCTGTGTTGGGATCTGTGGCTTGAGCCGGGCTGGAGGGCTCAGACCCCTGTGAGGGCGAACAGGCCGCCTAATGGCTGCCTGTGGACTTGACAAGGCAGAACTTCCAACAGGGTGTGAATTAACACCCAGGAGAAAAGGTGATTGTTTTGTATATGAACTTTTCATGTGTGTGAACGATCACCAAGCAACTTGTGTTTTTGTTTTGCTTTCACGTGTGAATAAACACTGAGGTTTTGAACCAAGAACTTGTACTTTGCCTCTGTGCTGCACCCGCTAATCCTAACTACCAGAGCGAATCCCCACACAGCCGAATTGTCACCATTCGCCAGAGGGATTCTGGTCCAAAATGGGGGCCTTTTTCACACCCGCTGAGAGGGAGGATAAACTGAACTACTATTGAGACATCCAGGCCCGTCGCTAACGGACAGGCAAAACAAGCAATTGCTTGGGGCCCCGAGCTGGTTGGGGCCCTGAGCTGGCCCGGGGCCAAGCAGAGCCGGTGCTTGTTTTGCTTCCTTTAATAGAGAATAGAATTTACCATCGGATCTGGTTAGAATATACCATCGGATCTGAGTTTTACGAGCTCAGTGAGATCGTAAAAACTCAAATCCGATGGTATATTCTAACCCCCAGGCGTTCCCATGGTGACAGGGACGCTTGCCTGGGGGTTAGAATATACAGGGCCGCTCACAGCAGTATCTTACTTTGTAACAAATAACAAATATTTAGAAAAGGCTCCACCAGCAACCTACTGGAGCACAGCCTTTCAGTTTACCAGCTGAAAAAGAGGAATAAATCAATATAAATATAGGCTGGCTCACAGTATTTTTGCTTTAAAATTTATTGATACATTCAATCACAACAGCCTGACTGTGTCAGTATCAGCATACATATATAGACAAAAATGTGTAAATAGGTATATAAGTGCGGAGCTCACGCACAAAACCTAAATAACCGGAGTACTCCTAGGAATAAGACCTAATGGCTAAAGTTGGGCTGCAAGGGGTATTCTGTTGGACCGCTCATATGTCCAAGCTTTCAAATATCAATTTGCCGTATAGTTGGAACCGGAGGTTCTGCTTTGTCCCAATTATATTTTCTCACAGAAGGACTCTGTGTTAGGATGTTGTCTGACAAAAATAGAAACCGCACTTGTTCCACTCAGTAGGGCTCCACTTACTTGTTGTTAGCGGAGCAAACCATCAGAGCCGCTCTCTCAGCGTCCCACGTGTCCAGCCAGGTAGTCGATCGCTGGTTTGTGACGCAGGAGTCTGAACCGTCAGACCAGCGGAAGCTGGTACAGCTGAGTTGAACCGGTATTGTCTGAACTCGTCAGGTCAGGAAGAGTGAACAGGATTTACCTTGTATTTGCGGCAATGCCAGATATAGCAACACAATGTCAGTCCACTTGGTGAGTCCTTAGTAGATAAGATCTTTGCAACGGTGTGGGACGTCTTGTATATTTTAAAAACGATTGCACATGAAATAATTGAAGAAAGTCCTCTTGCGTTTTTTAAAAACCGCACTAATAGCCAGGTCTTAATACACACTAGACGCGTTTCGGAACCAAGTTCCTTCCTCAGTAGATAGGTGTATAATGCTGAATACAGACACAGGTTGTTACTTTATATACCCTGTTTGGATTTGTTAAAAAATGTGGGTCGGATGGCGGACTGGGCTAAACTGCACAGCCGTAATCTTCACCTTTAATGACAGACACAATGACCGACCGCAAATATATTGCTAAAAGGCGTCCTACCATCATGTTATAATTATATATGTGTAGGATACACATTAAAAAATAAACAATAAAGCAATTGAAACAATTTAAAATGTAACATATGCTGGAACGGCTGGACTCTAATATTGAGAGGTTTGATGGAAAATATGGGTCGGTTTTTGGACTGAGCCATCACAGTCTCAGTCATTACTCTAAAGTACATAGATAATCAATAAATTCCAGCACGTTACTGCATAGGCTACATTATGCAGATACACATTTATTTCATATTAAATATAAATATACATAATAAAAATTGTTGATAAAAATACAATAATACTAATAATAAAAATAATAATGATAAAAAGTGATAATAAATTACATGCTGGGATATCTGGTATGTGGCTTTAGGGTGAGAGGGGAAGGGATGCAGGAGGGGTCAATGCGCTGAAAAACAGCCCGGCATTGACTCCCCGTGTAAACCAACCCGTCTCCCCTATAGGAACCCGAAAATTTCAATTTCTGAGTTGAGACCTTGAGGCATCAAAGACCCAAACTCGAATATTTTCTTGGACTCCTGTCTGGACATTTTGGCCACAAAGTCGCCTCCTCTCCAGTCCTGTTTGACTGATTGAATAGCCACATAACTCATTTTGCTTGGATCACCTGCATGATATAATTTAAAATGCTTGGATAGAGGATGCGTTTCAGATTGTTTCTTGATATTATTAATGTGTTCAGATATTCTGGTCTTAAATACCCTTTTTGTACGGCCGATGTACTGCTTTGGGCATGGGCACTGAACAATGTAAATGACTGCCCTACTATTGCATGACAAAATTTCTTTGATTTCCCATTTGAAGTTGTTGGACGTTGATGTTATCTGTTTAATGTTTCTATCAAAGTGTGTCTGTCTACAATTTTGACAGCATCCACACCTGTAGAAACCTTTTAGGTTGGCCCATGGGGTTATCAATGATTTAGTTTGATATTTCCTTATTGTGGGAGCCACTTGTAGTCCCAAATTGGGAGCCCGGGTATACACTATTGGCGGATGTACCGGGAGTATAGGACCCAACAGTTTATCATCCTTTAGTAAATGCCAATGATTGTGAACAATATTACTCACCATTTTGTAATCTTTGTTGTATGGTAAGATTATTTTAGCTGCAATATCTGGTCCTTGAATGGTGGTAAATACTCTTTTGGGTTTAAAAAATAGGGCTCTGTCAAGTTGTCTTACCCTTTGTATAGAGTTCTCCAATAATTTATTGGGGTACTCTTTTTGTAGGAACTGCATTTTCATGTTCAGTGCCTCTGCTTCGAACTGTCCATCCTCCGTACAATTCCTTCTTAAGCGCCTAAATTGGCTATAGGGGACATTCAAGAGCCATCTCGGAAGATGACAACTTGTGTTCAGAATAAAGCTATTTTTGGCCACATCTTTATGATAGGTGCTACAGGCAAAAGTTTCCTCTTTCTTTTCAATATGCAAATCCAGAAAGTTTACTGTATGTGGATCAATATTGGCTGTAAATTTCAAATTTAGTTTGTTAGTGTTTATGTTACTTATAAACTCCAACAAGGATGGATAGGATCCTCTCCAAATCAACAGAATATCATCTATATAGCGCCGCCATAGGACCAGGTCCGCTCCAAGCTTGGGAGTGATGGTATCTTGTTCCCAAGCTGCCATGAATAGATTGGCATAGCTCGGAGCGAACCTGGTACCCATGGCGGTGCCAGTGGTCTGTAAATAAAAATTAGACCCAAATTGAAAATAGTTGTGGTTCAGCACAAAATTGATCCCATCCAGTATGAACTGGAGTTGCTCGATCGCCAAATTCCCTTTTTGTGACAGGATTTTGGACACTGCCTGTATGCCCTGATTGTGATTGATGCTTGTATACAAAGAACTCACGTCCAATGTAGCAAGCATCCAATCTGGGTGACAGTACATGTCTTCCAACATTTTCACTACTGTAGAAGTATCCCCAAGATACGAAGGGGTGTCTCTGACATAGGGTTGTAAAAACCTATCTAAATATTGAGATAGGTTGGATGTTAAAGATCCTATGCCAGAGACTATTGGCCTTCCAGGAGGGTTGACTGAATCCTTATGTATCTTGGGGATACAGTAGAAAATGGGTAATCTTTTTTGTGTGCCCAAGATGAAATTACATTCTGTATCGTTTAGAATTCCTGTTTCCTTTGCTTTATTGCACAACAATGTTAATTGTTTGCAATATAAATTTAAGGGATCCTCATGTAATTGAGTATAAGTTGTGCTATCAGACAACTGGTTCAAGCACTCTTTGTTATATTTTTCAGTGTCCAAGATCACAATCGCCCCTCCCTTGTCGGCTGGGCGTATTGTGATCTCCAAGTCTTTCTGTAATTGTTTAATTGCCTGTATTTCTTGTTGGGAAAGGTTTATATTTCCCTTTTGTTTTGGATTAAGTTTTCTTATATCAGCCTCAACGGCTCCTCTGAATGTAATCAGTTCTTTACTTAATTCCTGTTTGGGGTACATCCTGGATTTAAGTTTTACATCAACATGTTGATATTTGGTTGACACTATGTCAGGTTGATATACGCTGTTTTTCATAAAGTATTTTTTACAACATAGTTTCTTAATATATTTTTCAATAGCAATATATGAATCAAATTTGTTGAGTTTAGTGCTCGGGGCAAATTTTAACCCTTTTGACAGTAATGATTTTTGTGAAGGGGTTAATTCCCTTGTGCTCAAATTTATTACATTATCTCCTGTGATTTCACTATCTTTTGTTGCGGACCCTCGTTTGTTTCTGCTTCTTCGTGTTCTCTTTTGCGTGTGGTTGTGTTTAATTGTGTGAACGGGTTGTGTATCTGTGCCTGTGCTGTGAATATTTTTGGCCGCATATTCAGTGTTGGATCTAATTTTTGTGTTGCTACTGTCTGTTCTTTGAGTGACTCTAGTGGTGGATATACTTCCTTGGATAGGGAAAATGACCAAGGAATTTTCGGCTGAGGTGTCTGTTTTTCTGCAGTATTTTTGTGCTGTAGTGATTGTGAATAAGCCCCTTTCTGGTGCTGTTTTAAATACTGGTGATTTTGTTTGGGTTTGTGTTTTGTATATTCTTGTTTTTTTTGATCTCGGACTTTTCCCTAAAAAAGACGGTGTAATGTAGGCTGCATTTGTTGTTGTATCTATGCCTGAATTGTTTTTGATTTTATTATCAGAGAGATTAGAACCATTTTTGGAATAGTTAGTAACTGGAATTATGGCATTTTTCTCCCCTATTATATTAGCGCCAGTTTTTATAGTGGAGATTTTTTGAGCATTCATCTGTTTTCTAGATGTAATTGCGAATTTTTTAATTTTTTTCTCAATAATCTCTTGCTCAATTTTATCTAATTTCATAAATAGTTCATTTTGGAGTCTTAAATATTCATCATCTTTCCTAAAGGTGTCCATAATTGCCCTTTTTTGTTTAATTAATTGCTCTAACTCAATTATTAATTCCTCCCTCCTTTGTATTACTAGTTGTACTAGTGCGGTGGACTGAATTTTGAAAAAACATTCCCATTGAGAATCAAATTTTTCCCCACACAGGTCTGAGGCTGGAGATTTAAATAGCGTCAGCCCTTGTGGGGTAATCCCTGCTTTTAAATAATGGGTTAACGATCTGACCTCCCACTGGTGCCTCAATTTTCGCATCAGCAGTTTTTCTAGTGTCTTAAATGTATCATACATGTTTGGTTGAGATATCCCCATATATTTGGGTGCATTATCTGAATTTTCAGAGAAGACAAATTTCTCAATAGTCTCCTCTTTTAACGCCATATATTGCCAAATATCCATTTTAAAATAATACACAATCTATTAATACGTTCAAATATATAAAAATAATACTATCTAAAAATAGCAAAACTGCTGGGAGCACTTTCAATTGCTTTATTGTTTATTTTTTAATGTGTATCCTACACATATATAATTATAACATGATGGTAGGACGCCTTTTAGCAATATATTTGCGGTCGGTCATTGTGTCTGTCATTAAAGGTGAAGATTACGGCTGTGCAGTTTAGCCCAGTCCGCCATCCGACCCACATTTTTTAACAAATCCAAACAGGGTATATAAAGTAACAACCTGTGTCTGTATTCAGCATTATACACCTATCTACTGAGGAAGGAACTTGGTTCCGAAACGCGTCTAGTGTGTATTAAGACCTGGCTATTAGTGCGGTTTTTAAAAAACGCAAGAGGACTTTCTTCAATTATTTCATGTGCAATCGTTTTTAAAATATACAAGACGTCCCACACCGTTGCAAAGATCTTATCTACTAAGGACTCACCAAGTGGACTGACATTGTGTTGCTATATCTGGCATTGCCGCAAATACAAGGTAAATCCTGTTCACTCTTCCTGACCTGACGAGTTCAGACAATACCGGTTCAACTCAGCTGTACCAGCTTCCGCTGGTCTGACGGTTCAGACTCCTGCGTCACAAACCAGCGATCGACTACCTGGCTGGACACGTGGGACGCTGAGAGAGCGGCTCTGATGGTTTGCTCCGCTAACAACAAGTAAGTGGAGCCCTACTGAGTGGAACAAGTGCGGTTTCTATTTTTGTCAGACAACATCCTAACACAGAGTCCTTCTGTGAGAAAATATAATTGGGACAAAGCAGAACCTCCGGTTCCAACTATACGGCAAATTGATATTTGAAAGCTTGGACATATGAGCGGTCCAACAGAATACCCCTTGCAGCCCAACTTTAGCCATTAGGTCTTATTCCTAGGAGTACTCCGGTTATTTAGGTTTTGTGCGTGAGCTCCGCACTTATATACCTATTTACACATTTTTGTCTATATATGTATGCTGATACTGACACAGTCAGGCTGTTGTGATTGAATGTATCAATAAATTTTAAAGCAAAAATACTGTGAGCCAGCCTATATTTATATTGATTTATTCCTCTTTTTCAGCTGGTAAACTGAAAGGCTGTGCTCCAGTAGGTTGCTGGTGGAGCCTTTTCTAAATATTTGTTATTTGTTACAATTTCTACCGCTTAGAAAGTGCTCCCAGCAGTTTTGCTATTTTTAGATAGTATTATTTTTATATATTTGAACGTATTAATAGATTGTGTATTATTTTAAAATGGATATTTGGCAATATATGGCGTTAAAAGAGGAGACTATTGAGAAATTTGTCTTCTCTGAAAATTCAGATAATGCACCCAAATATATGGGGATATCTCAACCAAACATGTATGATACATTTAAGACACTAGAAAAACTGCTGATGCGAAAATTGAGGCACCAGTGGGAGGTCAGATCGTTAACCCATTATTTAAAAGCAGGGATTACCCCACAAGGGCTGACGCTATTTAAATCTCCAGCCTCAGACCTGTGTGGGGAAAAATTTGATTCTCAATGGGAATGTTTTTTCAAAATTCAGTCCACCGCACTAGTACAACTAGTAATACAAAGGAGGGAAGAATTAATAATTGAGTTAGAGCAATTAATTAAACAAAAAAGGGCAATTATGGACACCTTTAGGAAAGATGATTAATATTTAAGACTCCAAAATGAACTATTTATGAAATTAGATAAAATTGAGCAAGAGATTATTGAGAAAAAAATTAAAAAATTCGCAATTACATCTAGAAAACAGATGAATGCTCAAAAAATCTCCACTATAAAAACTGGCGCTAATATAATAGGGGAGAAAAATGCCATAATTCCAGTTACTAACTATTCCAAAAATGGTTCTAATCTCTCTGATAATAAAATCAAAAACAATTCAGGCATAGATACAACAACAAATGCAGCCTACATTACACCGTCTTTTTTAGGGAAAAGTCCGAGATCAAAAAAAACAAGAATATACAAATCACAAACCCAAACAAAATCACCAGTATTTAAAACAGCACCAGAAAGGGGCTTATTCACAATCACTACAGCACAAAAATACTGCAGAAAAACAGACACCTCAGCCGAAAATTCCTTGGTCATTTTCCCTATCCAAGGAAGTATATCCACCACTAGAGTCACTCAAAGAACAGACAGTAGCAACACAAAAATTAGATCCAACACTGAATATGCGGCCAAAAATATTCACAGCACAGGCACAGATACACAACCCGTTCACACAATTAAACACAACCACACGCAAAAGAGAACACGAAGAAGCAGAAACAAACGAGGGTCCGCAACAAAAGATAGTGAAATCACAGGAGATAATGTAATAAATTTGAGCACAAGGGAATTAACCCCTTCACAAAAATCATTACTGTCAAAAGGGTTAAAATTTGCCCCGAGCACTAAACTCAACAAATTTGATTCATATATTGCTATTGAAAAATATATTAAGAAACTATGTTGTAAAAAATACTTTATGAAAAACAGCGTATATCAACCTGACATAGTGTCAACCAAATATCAACATGTTGATGTAAAACTTAAATCCAGGATGTACCCCAAACAGGAATTAAGTAAAGAACTGATTACATTCAGAGGAGCCGTTGAGGCTGATATAAGAAAACTTAATCCAAAACAAAAGGGAAATATAAACCTTTCCCAACAAGAAATACAGGCAATTAAACAATTACAGAAAGACTTGGAGATCACAATACGCCCAGCCGACTGTCACGGAACCATGAACCAGACGTACAACAAGAGATAAGTGAAAATAGAAGGCTTTATTGAAAATAAAGCTGTAAAGCAAAAGTCCAAACGGATGGTGAAACCGAGCAGAGTCTTTGCGAAGCCAGAGGTCAGGAACCAGAAGGGTAGACAGACGAAGCCAGGATCAGGAACCAGCAGGGTAGTCAGACGAAGCCAGGATCAGGAACCAGCAGGGTAGTCAGACGAAGCCAGGATCAGGAACCAGCAGGGTAGTCAGACGAAGCCAGGATCAGGAACCAGAAGCAGCAGCAGTCTTAGAAGCATGTGAACACAAGAGGACCAAGCAAGGAACTGAAGCCACAGACCTCCTATATATATGAGCTAGGCATCCAGCTCCTCCCAGGGGAAGGAGGAGCCGCAGGGTGGAAGGCTACAAGAAACCCAGGACCCAAGATGGCCGCCAGCACATGTCAAACGAAGGAGAGCAGCAAGCAGGTAAGACCATGACACCGACAAGGGAGGGGCGATTGTGATCTTGGACACTGAAAAATATAACAAAGAGTGCTTGAACCAGTTGTCTGATAGCACAACTTATACTCAATTACATGAGGATCCCTTAAATTTATATTGCAAACAATTAACATTGTTGTGCAATAAAGCAAAGGAAACAGGAATTCTAAACGATACAGAATGTAATTTCATCTTGGGCACACAAAAAAGATTACCCATTTTCTACTGTATCCCCAAGATACATAAGGATTCAGTCAACCCTCCTGGAAGGCCAATAGTCTCTGGCATAGGATCTTTAACATCCAACCTATCTCAATATTTAGATAGGTTTTTACAACCCTATGTCAGAGACACCCCTTCGTATCTTGGGGATACTTCTACAGTAGTGAAAATGTTGGAAGACATGTACTGTCACCCAGATTGGATGCTTGCTACATTGGACGTGAGTTCTTTGTATACAAGCATCAATCACAATCAGGGCATACAAGCAGTGTCCAAAATCCTGTCACAAAAAGGGAATTTGGCGATCGACCAACTCCAGTTCATACTGGATGGGATCAATTTTGTGCTGAACCACAACTATTTTCAATTTGGGTCTAATTTTTATTTACAGACCACTGGCACCGCCATGGGTACCAGGTTCGCTCCGAGCTATGCCAATCTATTCATGGCAGCTTGGGAACAAGATACCATCACTCCCAAGCTTGGAGCGGACCTGGTCCTATGGCGGCGCTATATAGATGATATTCTGTTGATTTGGAGAGGATCCTATCCATCCTTGTTGGAGTTTATAAGTAACATAAACACTAACAAACTAAATTTGAAATTTACAGCCAATATTGATCCATCATGGCACTGTTTAGGGGAGGTGGGATCTGTGGATGGCACTGTTTAGGGGGGATCTGTGGATGGCACTGTTTAGGGGGGATCTGTGGATGGCACTGTTTAGGGGGGATCTGTGGATGGCACTGTTTAGGGGAGGGGATCTGTGGATGGCACTGTTTAGGGGAGGGGGGATCTGTGGATGGCACTGTTTAGTGGGGGATCTGTGGATGGCACTGTTTAGGGGGGGATCTGTGGATGGCACTGTTTAGGGGGGGGGATCTGTGGATGGCACTGTTAGGGGGGGATCTGTGGATGGCACTGTTTAGGGGGGGATCTGTGGACTGGCACTGTTTAGGGGAGATCTGTGGATGGCACTGTTAGGGGAGGGGGGATCTGTGGATGGCACTGTTAAGGGGAGGGGGGATCTGTGCATGGCACTGTTTAGGGGGGGGATCAGTGGATGGCACTGTTTAGGGGGGGGTCTGTGATGGCACTGTTTAGGGGAGATCTGTGGATGGCACTGTTAGGGGAGGGGGATCTGTGGATGCACTTGTTTAGGGGATTCTGTGGATGGCACTGTTTAGGGGGGATCTGTGGGAGGCACTGTTTAGGGGGGATCTGTGGATGGCACTGTTTAGAGGGGGATCTGTGGATGGCACTGTTTAGGGGGGAGATCTGTGGATGGCACTGTTTAGGGGAGGGGGATCTGTGGATGGCACTGTTCAAATTTCATGCACATTAAATGCAACAGCAGTATTTGCACTGTAAACCTCCTTTTTTATTTATATAAAGTGTGGGTGAACTTAAACTGTATGACTATACTGTGGTTCCTGTAGGCTTTGCGTGCATAAGGTGGGGAGGGCGTGGAGGGGGGGGGCCTCTATGTCTATTTTGCTTGGGGCCCCCAAATTCCTTCAAACGGCCCTGGAGACATCCTATGTAGTTATTTGGCCACTGCTTACGTGCACCATCGCCCATCCTCACGAAGGTCTGACCGGGAGCCCTCTGAGCTCACGTTCCACTGCCATGGTTGCTGGGGAGGAGGGGGTGGTCAGGAGCAGTACAGCTCTTTCAGCAGCAACTTAAGTCTAGAGTCGCTGATGAGCAGTTTTCTTCACCCACCTACTGAAGAAACTACTTACCAGCAGCAGCAGGTAGACACAAAGCAGAACCTGAACCGGCAGGTTGTGGCATACTTGGAGGGTACCCTGCCACTCCACATCGAAGATCCCCTGGATTACTGGGCAGCCAAACTCGATTTGTGGCCGCAACTGGCCGAGTTTGCCCTAGACAAGCTTTCCTGCCCGGCCAGCAGTGTGGCATCAAAGCGGGTGTTTAGTGTGGCGTAGGCCATAGTTACCCCAAGGAGAAATCGCCTGTCCACCCAAAATGTAGAGAAACTGAACTTTGTGAAAAGAAATCAGGCATGGATCAGCCAGGATTTTCAAACACCAATGCCTGATGCATCAGACTAGATCATACATGGTGCCACACCAACACCTTGAAAAAAGAGATCTGTTCCTTCTGGCTACCTTCCTCAGCTACTATTCTAATGCTGCCATTAAAATAATTAAAATAATACACCCCAAAAAAGGCTGCAGTACATTGTAACTTCACCGCAGAACGTCAATTAAGACGTATTCTTTTTCCTATTAACACACCCCCAAAAAAAAATAACAATCAAAATTTACCGCAGAACGGCTAATAGGACGTACGTATCTTTCCTATTAAAACACCCCATAAATGGCTGTAGCACAATGTAACTTCACCGCAGAACGGCAATTAAGACATATTCTTTTTCCTATTAATACACCCCCCAAAAATAATATAACAATCAAAATTCACAGCAGAACGGCTAAAAGGACGTACGTATATTTCTATTAATACACCCCGTAAATGGCTGTAGTGCAATGTAACTTCCCCACAGAACGGCAATTAAGATGTATTCTTTTTCCTATTAATATACACCCCCCAAAAAAAATATAACAATCAAAATTCACCGCAGAACGGCTAATAGGACGAACGTATATTTCCTATTAAGGCCCCTTTCACACAAGCAAATATTCCACGCAATGCGCCCGCACGGAATCCAGACCCATTCATTTCAGTGGGGCTGTGTACATGTGCGTTGGTTTTCACGCATCCCTCTTATATAGAACATGCTGAGATTTTCACGCAACACTGGCCCCATAAAAGGGAATGGAGCTGCGTGAAAATCACATCGCATCCGTAAGCAAGTGCGGATGCGATGTGTTTTTCACGCATGGTTGCTAAGAGATATTGTATACATGAATTTTTTTTATCACGCGCGTGCTAAACGCATTAAATCGCATTGCACCCGTGCGATAAAAACTGAACAACTGAACGTGATCGCAGGCAAAACTGAATGACTTTGCCTGAAAAATCACCCATTTTTCACTTAACGCATTCGCAACGCATTCGGACCTAATCCAGACACGCTCGTATGCAAGGGGCCTAATACACACCGTAAATGGCTGTAGTGCAATGTAACTTCACTGCAGAATGGCAATTAAGACATATTCTTTTTCCTATTAATACACCTACCCAAAAAAAAGTATAACAATCAAAATTCACTGCAGAACGGCTAATAGGACGTACGTATCTTTCTTATTAATACACCCGGTAAATGGCTGTAGTACGATGTAACTTCACCGCAGAACAGCAATTAAAACGTATTCTTTTTCCTATTAATACACCCCCCAAAATAAAGTATAACAATCCCAATTCACCGCAGAGCGGCTAATAGGACGTACTTATATTTCCTATTAACCCCTTAAGAATGATGAAAACAAACCCTATCTTACTGGGTCGAAAGTAATAAATGTTGGGCAACCCTCTCAACAGAATATATAACAAAAATGGGTGACCTTTTTAAAGCTTAACTTTTAATCAACACTATATATAAAATAATAGCCCATAAGTACAATAATAGACAACGTAGGGACAAACAGGTCCGACTGGGGTCTCCCCCTACCTCTATTGACGAAGCTGGGGAGTCACTAGGCTGCATAGGGGAATTGGTAGGGATACCCAGATAGGTGAGTTTTATTTATCCACTGGGGTCACCCTCAATAGGGTGATCGTGGTGCTCCTCTGACAGGTATAAGCCCAGGTCAAGTAGGGTAAGATAAGGGTCAGAGACCCAGCACTGGAATCTTGAAGACCCCAGTGGTGGCACCACTTTGAAAGACTGTAGTAAGACTGTTGCTCTTTTACTGAGCACTGGTAATTTAGGAAAATTCGTGCAGCACATATTCTTGTCTTTAATTGTACTTATGGGCTATTATTTTATATCTAGTGTTGATTAAAAGTTAAGCTTTAACTAGGTCACCCATTTTTGTTGTTATATAACCTCTTAAGGACCCTCGCCGTACATGTACGGCAGGCTGATCGGGCGGGTGCAGGAGCTGAGCCCGCCCGATCAGCGGCACAGATCCGGCAGTCACTGACAGCCAGGCCCCTACTACATACACTGGCATCAGTGTTTTCACTGTATTAACCCCTTGTATGCCGCAGTAAAAAAAATGAAAAATAAAAATAAAAACAGACATATTGGGTGTTGTTGTGTCCGTAACGATCGGCTCTACAAAAATATCACATGATCCACCCCCCACCTAAACGCCGTAGAAAAAATAAAATAAAAACCGTGCTAAAACAATCATTTTTTGTCACCTTACATCACAAAAAGTACAACAACTCATCCCGCAAAAAATAAGCCCCTACATAAAACAATCGGGCAAAAAAAAAAAAAAAAAACTGGCTCTCAGAATATGGAGACACTAAAACATGAATTTTTTTGTTTCAAAAATGCCTTTATTTGGCGTGGTTTGCCGGCCGAGCAAGATGGCTGCGTGAGGCAAGTGCTCCAGCGCTATACTAGCGACAGTGGGATCCTACACCCCATAGCCACGCATTCTGATACGGCTGACAGAGCACAGGCAGCCCGGATGATGACCAGAGGCAAGCAGTCCATGAAAAAGCAGGGGAAGCTGGACTTTTACCTTGGAAAAAGCCGTCCTCCTGGAGACACCTCTCCACCTCTGCTATCCCACCAGCTTGGCCCCGACAACCCAGAGGCCTGTAACTAACCCCTGGACGACATGGCTGCTGACTTACCGAACGCCATGTCTGACCTGCTCCCACCTGCATCTCCAGACTCTCCGACGGCATGCATGAGACCCAGGGATGCCCGCGGATCTCCGTCGGCGAGTCCACAGAAGCGCGCCAATCTTCCAGCGCCATCTTCAAACTCGCCCACGGCGGGGCAGGCGCGGTCGCAGCAGGCTGAGCAGACTCCACCATGTGAGGTGAGCAACCACACCATTCTAACTATCCAGGCGATCCCAACAAACGATCAGCCTGCATCCAGCAAACTACTGAAGGACATGATGTCCTCTTTAGTAAATCCATCCACAAGGATTTGTCCTCCTAGTCCGCCACTCCAAACAGCGGTGGAGGCCATAGAGGCAGAGTAGATCATATAGAGTCTAAGATGGGGTACTTTGCTACCTCACACAACCAGCTTATAGATGCCCACAATGATAGTCAGAGGAACTAGATCGCCTCAAAGCAAAAGTGGTTGACCTGGAGGACAGGTCCCGCCGAACAACCTCAAATTCCGGGGAGTCCCTGATGAAAAGCATCAATGAAAACCCTGATCTCTGATCTCTCTCCCCATGATCTAACCCTGGTTAGGGCACACAGTGTGATGAGCCAAAACATCTTCCTAGCTCGTCTCCAAGAGATGTTCTGGTGCGCGTTCACTTTTTTTTCACATTAAAGAAGCGTTACTGGCGGCGTCTAGAAACTGGGCCACACTGCCCTCTCCCTACTGCCAGTTTAAGGTTTTCGCGGACCTGTCAGCTATCAACCCCTCCAACAGCGTAGACCCTCAGCGCATTCTCTACTGGTCTGAGACGCAATACTGTCCCATACAGATGGGGATTCCGACCAGGTCCTGATCCACCATCAGGGTGCCGTATATGTTATCACTTCCCTAGAATCCGGGAAGAAGCTTCTGGACTCTTGAACATCACAGATGGAGGTCTCTGACCAAGGCCCCGCGCTCCCTACTCACCTGGATCTGGGTGGCAACTGGTGTCCCAGAAGAGGAAATCCCACCGCTGATATGTGATATGTGGTTTTGTGGTTAGCAGGTTTTAATGTTATGTCATGGTAGCGCTGGTGCAGCCCTTCCGGCCAGAGCTGTAGTATATGCCCTACCAAGTGATCATCGGCATTACATGCCAATCTATTATTTTCTCCTTTTGTTATGTTTTTCAGTTAAGTTGTGCAGAATTGCTCTCTTAATTTGTTATGTTACTCAGTACACTTGCAGGATGTGCCGCTTGCAGGCTTTATTGCTACCGTAAACACCCCATTTGCAGTGCACTACGTTTAACTACTGCGCTATGCTTCCACAGCATAGATCCCTCTTCTTATGGTCTTTAAAGTAGTTGCTGTGAACACTAAAGGCTTGAATAGCCCATTAAAGAGGTCTATGCTGTGGAAGGAGGCAAGGGCGCTGGGAGGGGACGTCATCTGCGCAACTGAAACGCATCTGCTGAAAGATGATGCCCATAGACTAAAAAAACGTTCATTTCCCTCATGATTTTTCCACTCCCATTATACAAAAAAGCAGAGAGGAGTTATGGTTGCCATAAAAGACACAGTAGCGTTTCAGTTGTCCAGATCTATAGAAGACCAGAATGGTCGATACATTATCCTGATAGCATCCATAAATAATGTGACTTACACTATGGTCTTTGTATATGTCCCGAATAAGCACCAACTGCACTTCTTACGTAAGCTAATGAACAAGGTGAACGCAGTTAAGAAGGGCCTGGTCTTGTGGGGGGGAGATTTTAACTTTGTGTCAGATCCTCATATAGACTCGACATCCAGAGCTAGAGTTCACCCCCAGGGTCTTAGCTCCCTTTTACTGAGGGAAGACCTCTATGATGTCTGGAGGCTCCACCATGATAGAGAAAAAGATTACTCCTTTTCTAGCGCCCATCAAACTCACTCCAGAATAGATATTTTTCTGGTGGACCGCAACCTCTTACGTAATGCCACACATTCCTCTATAGAACTAATCACATGGTCTGACCATGCGCCCATCACACTGACCATCAGCGAAACTAACAACAGACCCCCTTACTCCCCGTGGCGCAATAACACATTTCTGTTGGAACACCCCAAACATAAGATAACATTACGAGAGTGGCTAGAGGAATTCTTCCGCGTAAATGATGGCTCTGTGTCAAACCCCTTCTCCCTGTGGAACGCCCACAAAGCGTTCATGAGGGGCTTGTTCATTAAATCTGGGCATAAAGCAAAGAGAGACCGAGAGGAACGCATAACTGCGTTGACTTCACAGATCAGATCCTTGGAGTCTGGCAACAAAACCAACACCTCCGCTAATATAGCGACCCAACTACAAAACTTACGCCTCCAATTAAAAGATTGTCTTCTCTAAAATTACGAGAAACGCCTAAAATCAGTAAATGTGTGTCCTACTATGCACAAGACAATAAGTCAGGGAAACTATTAGCCCGTAGACTGAAGGAAAGGGCCTCTAAAGCTAATATCCCCTTTCTCACGTCGAAGAGCCGTCGGTAAGAAGGTAATGGACTCGCAAGGAATTGCAAATTCCTTTAGAGCTTTTATGAAGCCCTCTACAACCTGACGCCAACAGTCGGAACCATCTCCTCAAACGGCAGTAGCTATTGATAAATTTTTAGGTTCCCTAGAACTCCCAAGTCTCACCAACACCCAATTAGAGGACCTAAACTTTCCTGTGACGGAGGAAGAGATTCTAGGGGTTATTACAAAACTACCAATTATAAAGCCCCCGGCCCAGACGGGGTTTTCGAATGCATACTACAAAGCATTCCGAAAGGAGCTCTCTCCATATTTATGTCAAATCTTTCAACAATTAGTGACCACAAGCTGTCCCCCGAAAGAGATGTTGGAGGAGACAATAGTCACTATCCCTAAAACTGACCCCCCCCCCTCGCACGATACAAAGAAATTCCGCCTGATCTCGCTCTTGAACACCGTTATGAAAATATACGCAAAAATTCTAGCAAACCGCCTGGCCCCCTACATTTCAGCCCTCACCCATGTAGACCAAGTGGGATTTGTAAAAGGCAGACAACTACAGGATAACTCCAGACGCACCTTAAATATACTTGATCATGTGCAAAGATCGAAAATCCCGGCCTTGTTGGTCACCCTGGATGCCGAAAAGGCATTTGACCGCATTAACTGGTCATTTGCGTTTGCAGTCTTATCGAGGATGGGATTCTCTGGGGCGATCCTGACGGTTATCAAAGCGCTATATACCCAACCCAGCGCAAGAGTTTGGGTTAACGGGGCGCTCTCAGATCCCTTTAATATCACCAATGGTACCCGCCAGGGCTGTCCCCTATCCCCCTTGATATTCATACTGACGATTGAGCCGCTAGCCCAAGCCTTGCGACAATGCTCTGAGATAACAGGAATTACTATAGGAGACAAGGAACACACAGTTAGCCTGTACGCTGACGACATTATCCTAACGCTGACAAACCCCCAAACATCTCTCAAAGCTGTCATTGACATTATATCTCAATTTGGAGAGCTTTCCTTTTATAAACTTAACGCCACTAAGTCCCAAGCCCTCCCACTCAATACTCCTCCTGGCCAGGTGGAGACGCTTAAAGATGCCTTTGACCTGGACTGGCAGGATAGCCAAATCGATTACCTGTGGATAAAGCTAATGACATAATTCGCTAACCTGTATGCCGCAAATCACCTCCCATTCCTAGGGACAATGGAGAAAGATTTCTCCAATTTGGCTAAATGTGAGACGTCTTGGGTAGGCCGTATTGCATCTTTTCAGATGTTAATACTTCCCAAGCTCTTATATTTATTCAAGACGCTGCCAATTACTCCACCAACCAGTTTCTTTAGGAAGTGCACCGAGCTGATCAACACCTTAGTCTGGAAACAACACAGACCTAGAATAGCAACTATGATAATGCAAAGAGCTAAACGTCGGGGAAGGGGGGCTAGGCCTTCCGCATATATACGATTATTTCTTGGCTTCGCAAATCTCCCAACTGAGAGAATGGAGAATGGTGGGTGGATAACCACTCTAAACAATGGGTCCATATGGAAGCAACACTGTCCTCTGTATGTAGCCTTAAGTCCCTTTTACTAGCTGCTCTCCATCCAGCGTTCATCCGACCCCCAGTCCCAATGCTGGTATCCATGGCATTGGGAAACTGGTCTCAATTTCAAAAATTGTGCCCTCATATGCCCGCCCTCCACACCCATAACGGTGCTCAATCTTCTAGTTCCCAATGTAACAGTCTCGCCCTGGGCGGCAAGCGGCCTAGACCTACTATCAAAGCTGTTTGTCTCAGATACCTTTTGCTCCTTTGAAATCCTACATAAGCAATACCTGATACCAAACACTGATTTCTATAAGTATCTATGTATTAGACACTATTACAGCTAACTCCCCTATTAAGTTACTGGGCAATCAGGAAATATTCAAATTCTGGTCACTTTCCTCGCCATATTGTACACTACTCCGCCCTTTGTACATGATGCTTAGAGACAAAGGATCATTTGTTAAATCGACCCCATTGCACACCTGGGAAAAAGATCTCGGCTTAGCATTCTCAGATGAGCAATGGTCCTCGGCCTTTGCCTTTATCTCAAAGAATCTTAGATGTGCCTTGCATTACGAATCTCTGCTGAAAACTACATTATGGTGGTACTACACACCTGACCGCATGAGCCACATTTTTACGGGGACTTCACATTTGTGCTGGAGGGGCTGTGGCCAGAGAGGCACACTATGTCATATACTATGGTCTTGCTCTCTGTTACAAGATATGTGGAAAACCACCTTTTCTCTTGCTTCGGATCTATTGGGTAGCCATCTCTTGCCTTCCTCCTCACTGGCCCTCCTTTTCATTGATCTTGATAAACTACCCTGCAACGTAAGGGTAGTGCTGGGGCACCTTTTCCTCTCAGCCAAATTGGCTATTACACAAAATTGGAAATCCCAGAATATCCCCAGCTTGGCGATATTACCCGCAAGCTCAATTCCACATATATACACGAGAAAGTGTTGGCGAGAGCTGGACCACTCATCCGCTACGTTTGAGAAGGAGTGGAGTTCCTGGGGTCTCTCCCTGCTCGCAATACAATCCCCTGACTAATCCTGATCTAAAAACTCCAATATAGGGAGTGCAGAATTATTAGGCAAATGAGTATTTTGACCACATCATCCTCTTTATGTCTTACTCCAAGCTGTATAGGCTCGAAAGCCTACTACAATTAAGCATATTAGGTGATGTGCATCTCTGTAATGAGAAGGGGTGTGGTCTAATGACATCAACACCCTATATTAGGTGTGCATAATTATTAGGCAACTTCCTTTCCTTTGGCAAAATGGGTCAAAAGAAGGACTTGACAGGCTCAGAAAGGTCAAAAATAGTGAGATATCTTGCAGAGGGATGCAGCACTCTTAAAATTGCAAAGCTTCTGAAGCGTGATCATCGAACAATCAAGTGTTTCATTCAAAATAGTCAACAGGGTCGCAAGAAGCGTGTGGAAAAACCAAGGCGCAAAATAACTGCCCATGAACTGAGAAAAGTCAAGCGTGCAGCTGCCAAGATGCCACTTGCCACCAGTTTGGCCATATTTCAGAGCTGCAACATCACTGGAGTGCCCAAAAGCACAAGGTGTGCAATACTCAGAGACATGGCCAAGGTAAGAAAGGCTGAAAGACAACCACCACTGAACAAGACACACAAGCTGAAACGTCAAGACTGGGCCAAGAAATATCTCAAGACTGATTTTTCTAAGGTTTTATGGACTGATGAAATGAGAGTGAGTCTTGATGGGCCAGATGGATGTGCCCGTGGCTGGATTGGTAAAGGGCAGAGAGCTCCAGTCCGACTCAGACGCCAGCAAGGTGGAGGTGGTGTCACGGGGTTCCGAAGGTGCACTCGGTCCCCCATTGCCCGCAGAACTGTTGCTTAGCTTTTGGAATGAGGTTCTGTGTTTGACCTCATTCCCAGGGCGGCTTTACTAGCTGGGTGGCTCCCTGCTCCTAGTCTGCCTTGAGCGCCGAGCTGATCACTCGGTGCTCGACTGGTTGGTCTGTCGGTCATGTGACGCTGGCCACGTCACATGACCCTCACTCCCCACTATAAATACAGGCAGCCTGCTGGCTACAGGTTGCCTGTTAATTTCTAGGTTCCTGGCTATTTGTTGGACTACTGAATATTTACCTGATCCTGTTCCCTGACGATCCTCTGCCTGCTCCTCCTGTACTGCGCATACATCCTGGTATTGTGACCTCGGCTCCCACCTGACTACTCTCTTAGGACTCCTCTTGTACTTCGCTACTCTCCTGGTATTTGACCCCGGCTTCTCCTGACCATTCTTGCTTAATCCGTTGTACTGCGTAGCTCTCTTGGTTCTGACCCGGTCCGTTCATGTTCCGTATTTTGTCTTGTCTGTCTTCCCTGCACATATCCTAAGTTAGGGACTGCCGTCCAGTTGTCCCCTGTCATCAGGACTCGTGAGGCAAGTAGGCAGGGCCAGGGGTGAGGGTGGAGCGCAGTGGTCACTACCCTTCCCCCTGTGTGTGTGTGGACGTGACCGTTACAGATTAACAGGCCCAATAACCACTGTATCATGAATCCTCTTACTACCCTGACTGACCATGTCTCTAACTTGACACAGAGGGTGCAGGAGCTAGGAGAGAAACTCAGTTCTTGTGAGTTAGGTTCTTCCACTCCTCTGTCCTCCAGTCCATATTTTGAACCCCAGATCAAGCTCCCAGAACCCTTTTCTGGAGACAGGAAGAGGTTTCTCTCCTTTAAGGAGAATTGCAAACTCTACTTCCGTTTGCGCCCCGTGTCCTCCGGTCCCGAGAGCCAATGCGTGGGGATTATCATTTCTCTACTACAGGGTGATCCCCAGGACTGGGCATTTTCGTTACCTCCTGGGGCCAGTTGTCTAACTTCTGTGGAGGGGTTTTTTCAGGCCCCGGGTACCCTCTATGATGAACCAGACAGGGCCCTGGTAGCCGAGACAGCTCTTAGGGCACTGGTTCAGGGCCATCTCCCTGCGGAGGAGTATTGCACCCAATTCAGACGGTGGTGTGTCCCCTCAGGATGGAATGAACCAGCCCTGAAGAGTCAGTTTAGGTCTGGTCTATCTGATAATTTAAAAGATCTATTGGTCAATTACCAAATTCCTGAGACCTTAGACGAGATGATGACCCTAGTTGTCCGACTTGACAGACGAGTTAGAGAGAGACGACAAGAACGACAGTTCTGTTCTCAGATGGTGGTCCAGCCAGAGACCTTTTCCAGGGACAACACTGAGGTCTCCACCGAGGAACCCATGCAGGTTGGCATGACCCGGGGTAATCTTCGTCGCAGACGCGGAGAGTGCTTCTACTGTGGAGATCCTGGCCATTGGATCAACAAGTGTCCTAAGAGGGACCTCTCTGACAAGTCTTCTAAGGCAAGAAAACCTAAAGACCAGGTACACCCTGATTTTTCTAAAGGTAAGCTTTTGGTACCCATAACAATTTCTCTGGGGGTTAATAAGTGTCCGGGTAAGGCCTTTATTGACTCCGGTTCAGCGGCCAGCTTTATTGACTTTGAGTTTGCTTGTAAATTGGGTATTCCAATGTTTGCTTTACCTACACCTATCCATGTCATGGCTATTGATGCTACTCCCCTGATTGGTGGTACGGTGAGGACATGTACCTCTGAAATTTCTCTGTCCGTGGGTGTGTGCCACTCTGAGAGGTGTTCTCTTGTAGTCCTGGAGAACCTACCGGTTGAGGTGGTACTAGGGTTGCCTTGGCTCCGTTTACATAACCCCACCATTGATTGGTCCAAAGGAGAGTTGGTGAAATGGGGACCTAAGTGTGACTCATGCTTGTCCGTGGTCCAGGCTGGGGTTTCAGTAAGGTCTAATACATTACCCTCTTTTATTAAGGAATATTCTGATGTGTTCTCGTCCCTTACTCCAGAGGTTCTACCCCCCCCATAGACCTTATGATTGCGCCATAGAGCTAATTGAGGGTGCCGAATTACCTAAAGGTCGAATTTATAATCTTTCAGGGCCCTAGCGCAAGGCTATGGAAGATTATATTAAGGAGAGCCTTGCTAAAGGGCATATTAGACCTTCAGTCTCTCCTATGGGAGCAGGGTTTTTCTTTGTTAAAAAGAAGGATGGTGGTCTTAGGCCTTGTATTGATTACCGGAGATTAAATAAAATCACTGTCCAAAATAGATACTCTCTCCCATTGATTCCGGATTTATTTAACCAGGTTTTGGGGGCAACCTGGTTTTCCAAGATTGACCTGAAAGGGGCATACAATCTAATCCGAATCAAGGAGGGAGACGAATGGAAGACAGCGTTCAATACTCCGATAGGACACTTTGAATATCAGGTGATGCCTTTTGGACTCAGCAATGCCCCAGCTGTGTTCCAAAACTTAATGAACGATATTCATTGGGAGTTCTTAGGTAAATTTATTATTGTCTATCTTGACGACATTTTGATATTCTCTCCTGATTTCGAATCTCATGTGTCCCATGTCAAACAAGTATTAGAGGTGTTGAGGGAGAACCAGCTATCCGCTAAGCAAGAGATATGTGTCTTTGGTGTACAGGAGATACTGTTTCTAGGGCATGTTTTGACTCCTCACGCCTTTAAGATGGATCCTGGTAAGGTTTTAGCAATTAAGGAATGGGTAAGGCCTTCATCCTTAAAGGCTTTACAACGGTTTTTGGGTTTCGCAAATTACTACCGTAAATTTATCATGAATTTTTCTGTAATTGCTAAGCCATTGACCGACCTTACTAAGAAAGGGGCGGATTTGGAGAATTGGTCTACCAAGGCCATTTCTTCATTTGAAACATTAAAAAAGGCATTTAGTAGCGCTCCCATTCTGATCCAGCCTGATCAGGAGAGACCCTTTATTGTGGAGGTGGATGCGTCCGAGGACGGCGCAGGAGCAGTCCTTTCACAAGGTCCTGCTAGCCTCACTAACCTGAGACCGTGTGCCTTCTTCTCTAGGAAATTCTCTCCCACGGAGAGAAACTACGACTAGGGAATAGGGAGCTGTTGGCCATTTAATGGCATTTGAGGAGTGGAGACATTTTTTGGAGGGGGCAAGGCATCGAGTAACTGTTGTCACTGACCATAAAAACCTAATGTTTCTCGAGTCCGCTAAGAGGTTGAATCCCCGACAAGCCCGATGGGCTCTGTTTTTTACCCGTTTTGATTTCTCCATTACGTTCAGGCCAGGAAGTAAAAATGTGAAGGCAGACGCATTATCTCGGAGCTTCCATGCTTTTCAACCCACTGAGACGCCGCCTGAATCCATCCTACCAGCAAACATCTTCTTAGCGGCTCTAACCCAGGATATCTCGGCTCGCATTAAGGCTGAACAACATCTGGCACCGGCATCCACCCTAACAGATAAGTTGTTTGTTCCCGTACAATTTCGTCTCCAGCTGTTGGGTGAGTGTCACGATTCTGCCTTTTGTGGACATCCGGGTATTGAGGGCACTAAGGATCTGGTTTCTAGATCTTATTGGTGGCCCACTCTGACCAGGGATGTCAAGTCCTACGTGTCAGCCTGTGAGGTTTGTGCCAGGTCTAAGACACCTAGGACTCGCCCTGCTGGTAACCTACGACCCCTACCCATTCCCAGTAGACCCTGGTCCCATATCTCGATGGACTTTATAACTGACCTACCGCTGGCGGAGGGTAAGACTGTGGTTTGGGTAGTGGTCGATAGGTTTAGCAAGATGGTTCATTCATTCCCCTGTCTATACTTCCGAATGCTAAAACCCTGGCGTCTATTTTTGTGAGAGAGATTGTTCGTTTACATGGCATCCCGGAAAATATTGTTTCGGACAGGGGTGTGCAGTTTGTGTCCAAATTCTGGAGGGCCTTCTGTCAAAGATGTAAAATTTCGTTGTCTTTTTCTTCCGCCTACCATCCTAAGAGTAATGGGCAGACTGAACGCCTTAATCAGTCTGTGGAACAATTCCTGAGGTTGTATGTTGCTGATGACCAGCAATTATGGGTCAAATTCTGTCACGAGGGTATCAAGAGCCACATCTGACTCCGTTATACCCGGGGTCAGGAAGTCGCAGCGGGTGGCTGCGCGCTCTATATCTAAAGATCACATTGTTTTTTAGTGATTGTTTTCTGTGTTTGCCTTGCTATCCTTTTTGTCTCTCTCAGGGATCCGTAGCTTCTCCTCCTCAGCTGTTTCTTGTCTGCCACTCCCTACCTCCTTATATTCTCCCCTCACACTTCTCTAGTTGCCAGTTATAGAGCTTCCTGCCTGGACATCTATACTGACCCACTGGAGTGGTGAATCCTGCTTGTCGTTCCTGAGTGCTACCCTCCGGATCCCTGTTGGGCTTATTGTTGTCTCCTGTTGTCGCCCACCTGGGAATATATGTTGAGTCTGTGTTGTCTGTCCTCCCCTTGGTGTTTTCCCTTAGAGTTAGTGGTGCGGACTAGTGTTCCCATCGCCCAGTTCACTACCTAGGGCTCAGCTCAGGGAAAGCCAGGGCTTTAGGCACGTGATCGGCGTACGGGTGAGGAACCCCGTCTAGGGACGTCAGGGCAGCCAGGTGCCAGCCGCCAGGTGAGTCAGGGGTCACCATCTTCCCTCTCACTTGGGCAGGGCCTTCCTCGTTCCCTCCCTCTGTGTCACGTATGTGATAGCCACGCCGACCGTGATATTATAACCGGCCCTTACTTTTTGAGAAAAAAAAAATATATATATAATTTTTTATTTGTTGTTTTTTTTTCTCTCTCTACTTAGAATCCAATATGGATCCTATTGATGCCTTGGCAGAACAGCTTCAAAGCCTGTCTTTGGAGGTGGCAGGATTGAAGGCGTCTGTTCTCCAACAACAGCAGCAAATGCAGCAGACCGCACCCCCAGCGGTTGCTATGGGTAACCAGGTTGTCACTGAACCCAAGGTTGCTCTTCCCGACAGATTTTCTGGGGGAAGGGACAAATTTGCGACGTTCCGTGAGGCCTGCAAATTATATTTTAAGTTGCGCCCTTACTCCTCAGGTCATGAAGATCCTGGGCGTTCTCGTTACCCCCTGGTTCTCAGGCTCTTCGGACAGTGGAGGGATTTTTTGGGGCTTTGGGTCTCATATATGATGACCCTGACCGAGTCGCCGTGGCTGAGTCGAAGTTACGGAGACTTCTACAGGGAGATCGGTCAGCAGAGGAATATTGCTCAGAGTTCCGTAGGTGGGCTACGGATACTCAGTGGAACGACCCGGCTCTCAGGAGTCAGTTCTGCTCTGGGTTATCTGAAATGGTTAAGGATGCACTGGCGCTGTATGAGACTCCCCTTTCCCTTGATGCTGTTATGTCCCTCTCTATCAGAATAGATAGACGTCTTAGGGAGAGATCGAAAATTCCGGAGCAATTGGTTACCTCTCCCAAGCAACAGTCAGCCTGTACTGACTTAGATGAGCCTATGCAGCTAGGCGGAACTTCTCGTCAGGTCCGTCCTCCTGAGGTTCGCTGTAGGGGGGGGGCTTGTTTTTTCTGTGGGGGGAGGGGTCATTTCATTAATGTCTGTCCCTCCTTTCTCAAAAACAAAAGACCGTCGGAAAACTACTAACCCCGGGCTGTGCGGAGGATGTCAGCCGGGGGGTATACGTTTCCTCCATACGAACATCTCAATTTGTGTTACCAGCGGTCATTGTTTTTGGTGTTAAGACGGAGTCTATTTCTGTTTTTCTAGACAGTGGAGCAGGGGTAAACTTGATTGATGCCCATTTTGCCCGCACTATGGGTTTGTCTCTCTGTACGCTGCAGAGACCTATTCCCGTATTCGCTATAGATTCTGCTCCTCTGTCTCAGAGAAACCTCACCCACATTGTTCGTAATTTACACCTTCGGGTAGGGGACCACCATAATGAGTGTCTTTCATGTTACGTTCTGGAGGGCCTTCCCTCTCCGGTGGTATTGGGTCTTCCCTGGTTGATAGCGCACAATCCAGTGGTGGATTGGCAGGCCAGGGAGATATTGGAGTGGAGTGAGCATTGCAGAGAGAATTGCTTAAATAACAATTGCTTAATCGCCTCCATAGCTTCCCTACCTACATTTATTTCGGACTTTGAGGACGTTTTTTCTGAAAAGGGTTGTCAGAAACTACCACCTCATCGTCCTTATGATTGCCCGGTTAACCTGATTCCCGGGGCAAAATTACCCAAGTCCAGGTTGTATAATCTTTCGGGTCCCGAGAGACAAGCCATGAAAGATTATATCTCTGAGAGTCTGGCTAAGGGACACATCAGACCCTCTTCTTCACCCGTGGCTGCAGGGTTTTTCTTTGTTAAAAAGAAAGATGGGGGCCTGCGTCCTTGCTTAGATTTCCGTGAGTTAAACCAGATAACCATAAGTGACCCATACCCTCTTCCTCTCATTCCTGACCTTTTTAATCAGATTGCGGGTGCTAAGTGGTTCTCCAAACTTGATCTTAGGGGGGCCTACAATCTGATTCGTATCAGGGAAGGGGATGAGTGGAAGACAGCTTTTAACACCCCTGAGGGGCATTATGAAAATCTAGTTATGCCTTTCGGTCTGACCAATGCCCCTGCTGTCTTCCAACATTTCGTTAATGATATTTTTAGTCATCTCATCGGCATTTTTGTAGTCATATACCTAGATGATATCTTAATTTATTCGGCTGATCTGAAAACACATGAGGTGCATGTCAGGCAAGTACTGCAGGTCCTACGGACGAATAAATTATATGCGAAAATTGAAAAATGTGTCTTCGCTGTTCAGGAATTACAGTTCCTGGGATATCTATTATCTTCTTCAGGTTTCCGCATGGATCCTGGGAAGGTCCAGGCAATTTTAGATTGGGATCTTCCTGAGAACCTTAAAGCCCTACAACGGTTTTTGGGTTTCGCTAATTTCTATAGAAAGTTCATTAAAAATTATTCAGTGATCGTTAAACCCCTTACCGACATGACTAGGAAGGGGACGGATTTTTCCAAATGGTCTGTCGCCGCTAAAGATGCATTTTCCTCCCTAAAGGAGAGGTTTACCTCGGCACCTGTTCTAATTCAACCTGATGTCTCCCAGCCTTTTATTGTCAAGGTAGATGCGTCAGAGGTGGGAGTGGGAGCTGTATTGTCTCAGGGTCCGTCTCCTGGCAAATGGCGTCCTTGCGCTTTCTTTTCCAAAAAATTATCTTCTGCGGAGAAGAATTATGATATTGGAAATAGGGAACTGTTGGCGATTAAACTGGCGCTTGAAGAGTGGCGTCACTTCTTAGAGGGAGCAATCCACCCCGCCACGGTGATTACGGATCACAAGAACCTTCTGTACCTAGAATCGGCTAAGCGTCTCACCCCTAGACAAGCTAGGTGGTCGCTATTCTTTACCAGATTTAACTTTGTAATCACCTATCGTCCTGGGGCAAAAAATACCAAGGCAGACGCATTATCTCGTAGTTTCCCTGGAGGGGGTAATGTTTGTGATCCGGTACCTATTTTACAAAGAGGAGTGGTTGTCTCTGCTGTACACTCTGTTCTAGAGGGAAAGGTGTTAGAGGCTCAGGGGGACGCCCCGGCCTCTTGCCCCTCAGAGAAATTGTTTGTACCGTTAAACCTGCGTCTTGAATTATTAAAAGAACATCATAATTCGGCACTTGCTGGACACCCGGGTAGTAAAGCAACCTTGGAGCTTTTATCTCGTCGTTTTTGGTGGCCAAGGTTGCGTCAGGATGTAATGGATTTCGTGTCTACTTGTTCTACTTGTGCACGCGCAAAAGTCTCTCATACACGTCCAGCAGGGTCTTTATTGCCACTTTTCATCCCCAATAGGCCATGGACACATCTGTCAATGGATTTCATCACTGACTTACCGTTGTCGGCGGGTAAAACAGTTATCTTGGTAGTAGTAGACAGGTTTAGCAAAATGGTACACTTTATTGCGCTACCCGCACTTCCTAATGCTAAAACTCTCGTTCAGGTGTTTATCAGTGAAATCGTGAAGCTTCACGGGGTCCCTTCCGATGTGGTTTCGGATCGGGGAACCCAGTTTATTTCTAAGTTTTGGAAAGCTTTTTGTTCCCGTTTGGGGGTTCACTTGTCCTTTTCCTCAGCTTTCCATCCTCAGTCGAATGGACAGACTGAGCGTACCAACCAAAACCTAGAAACATATTTAAGGTGTTTTGTGTCTGAAAACCAAGAGTTGTGGTCATCATATTTACCGTTAGCTGAGTTTGCCATAAATATTCATTATCAGGAGTCCACTGGCAAGTCACCATTCCTTGGTGCATACGGTTTTCATCCCCAATTTTGTACTTTCAAAGAGGGGGGGGGTCTTCTGGGGTTCCCGAAGAGGAAAGGTTTTCTTCATCTCTTTCATCGGTATGGCAGAAGGTGCAAGTTAACTTGAAAAAGATGAGTGGTAAATATAAATGCATGGCCGATAAGAAACGGTCGCCAGGTCCGGACCTAGGAGTGAATGACTATGTGTGGTTGTCTACTAGGAATATTAAGTTGAAGGTTCCTTCTTGGAAACTGGGTCCTAGGTTCATTGGTCCCTATAAAATAGTAGCCGTCATTAACCCTGTGGCTTTTCGCCTGGAGCTACCTCAGACTTTTAAGATCCATAACGTCTTCCATAAATCGTTACTCAAGAAGTATGTTCCACCTCTAGAACCATCGCCGCTGCCACCCCCTCCTGTCATTGTGGCTGGTAATCTGGAGTTTCAAATAGCCAGAATTGTTGATTCTCGTCGGGTCCGCCGCTCTCTTCAGTATCTGGTGCATTGGAGGGGTTACGGTCCCGAGGAAAGAATGTGGGTTCCAGCGTCAGAGGTAAACGCCAACAGGTTAATTCAGACTTTCCATGCCTCTCATCCGGAGAGACCTGGTCCTGAGTGTCCGGAGGCCCCTCGTGAAAGGGGGGGTACTGTCACGAGGGTATCAAGAGCCACGTCTGACTCCGTTATACCCGGGGTCAGGAAGTCGCAGCGGGTGGCTGCGCGCTCTATATCTAAAGATCACATTGTTTTTTAGTGATTGTTTTCTGTGTTTGCCTTGCTATCCTTTTTATCTCTCTCAGGGATCCGTAGCTTCTCCTCCTCAGCTGTTTCTTGTCTGCCACTCCCTACCTCCTTATATTCTCCCCTCACACTTCTCTAGCTGCCTGGACATCTATACTGACCCACTGGAGTGGTGAATCCTGCTTGTCGTTCCTGAGTGCTACCCTCCGGATCCCTGTTGGGCTTATTGTTGTCTCCTGTTGTCGCCCACCTGGGAATATATGTTGAGTCTGTGTTGTCTGTCCTCCCCTTGGTGTTTTCCCTTAGAGTTAGTGGTGCGGACTAGTGTTCCCATCGCCCTGTTCACTACCTAGGGCTCAGCTCAGGGAAAGCCAGGGCTTTAGGCACGTGATCAGCGTACGGGTGAGGAACCCGTCTAGGGACGTCAGGGCAGCCAGGTGCCAGCCGCCAGGTGAGTCAGGGGTCACCATCTTCCCTCTCACTTGGGCAGGGCCTTCCTCGTTCCCTCCCTCTGTGTCACGTATGTGATAGCCACGCCGACCGTGATAAATTCCTTCCGTTGGCTGAATTTGCTCTGAATAACCGTGTCAATTCTTCTGCTGGGGTCTCCCCTTTCTTTTGTAACCATGGTTTTCATCCCCGTTTTCATTCTGGGTCGTCCGTCTCCTCCTCTAACCCTGAAGCTGATAAACTCTCCTCCGAACTGTGCACAGTTTGGGCCCGGGTTCAATCTAACCTAGAAAAGGCTCAAAGTTCTCAAAAACTCAGGGCCGATAGGAGACGTTCAAGGGGGGTGAACTTTCAGGTTGGGGATAAAGTATGGTTGTCCTCCAAGAATCTATCTCTCAAGGTAGCTTCTAGAAAATTTGCTCCTCGTTTTATTGGACCATTTAAGATCACGGAGGTGATTAACCCGGTATCATTTAGGTTGGAGCTGCCCGAGTCATTCCACATTCATAATGTGTTCCATAAATCTCTACTTAAAAAATACTTTGAACCGGTAGTACCATTGAAAGCCTCGCCTCCGCCGGTTCTTGTTAATGATGCTGTCGAGTATGTCGTGTCTAAAATAGTGGATGTCAGGAAGGTGCGTAACTCCTTGCAGTATCTGATTCACTGGAAGGGGTATGGACCTGAAGAGAGATCTTGGGTACCTGCCAGGGAGGTTCATGCTCCTAGACTGGTTCGTAAATTTCATTTAGAACACCCTGAAAAGCCATCTCCTGAAGTCTTGGGTCCGGTGGCCCCTCGTAAAAGGGGGGGTACTGTCACGGGGTTCCGAAGGTGCACTCGGTCCCCCATTGCCCGCAGACCTGTTGCTTAGCTTTTGGAATGAGGTTCTGTGTTTGACCTCATTCCCAGGGCGGCTTTACTAGCTGGGTGGCTCCCTGCTCCTAGTCTGCCTTGAGCGCCGAGCTGATCACTCGGTGCTCGACTGGTTGGTCTGTCGGTCATGTGACGCTGGCCACGTCACATGACCCTCACTCCCCACTATAAATACAGGCAGCCTGCTGGCTACAGGTTGCCTGTTAATTTCTAGGTTCCTGGCTATTTGTTGGACTACTGAATATTTACCTGATCCTGTTCCTTGACGATCCTCTGCCTGCTCCTCCTGTACTGCGCATACATCCTGGTATTGTGACCTCGGCTCCCACCCTCTCTTAGGACTCCTCTTGTACTTCGCTACTCTCCTGGTATTTGACCCCGGCTTCTCCTGACCCTTCTTTGCTTAATCCGTTGTACTGCGTAGCTCTCTTGGTTCTGACCCGGTCCGTTCATGTTCCGTATTTTGTCTTGTCTGTCTTCCCTGCACATATCCTAAGTTAGGGACTGCCGTCCAGTTGTCCCCTGTCATCAGGACTCGTGAGGCAAGTAGGCAGGGCCAGGGGTGAGGGTGGAGCGCAGTGGTCACTACCCTTCCCCCTGTGTGTGTGTGGACGTGACCGTTACAGGTGGAGTACTGGTTTGGGCTGGTATCATCAAAGATGAGCTTGTGGGGCCTTTTCGGGTTGAGGATGGAGTCAAGCTCAACTCCCAGTCCTACTGCCAGTTTCTGGAAGACACCTTCTTCAAGCAGTGGTACAGGAAGAAGTCTGCATCCTTCAAGAAAAACATGATTTTCATGCAGGACAATGCTCCATCACACGCGTCCAAGTACTCCACAGCGTGGCTGGCAAGAAAGGGTATAAAAGAAGAAAATCCAATGACATGGCCTCCTTGTTCACCTGATCTGAACCCCATTGAGAACCTGTGGTCCATCATCAAATGTGAGATTTACAAGGAGGGAAAACAGTACACCTCTCTGAACAGTGTCTGGGAGGCTGTGGTTGCTGCTGCACGCAATGTTGATGGTGAACAGTTTAAAACACTGACAGAATCCATGGATGGCAGGCTTTTGAGTGTCCTTGCAAAGAAAGGTGGCTATATTGGTCACTGATTTGTTTTTGTTTTGTTTTTGAATGTCAGAAATGTATATTTGTGAATGTTGAGATGTTATATTGGTTTCACTGGTAAAAATAAATAATTGAAATGGGTATATATTTGTTTTTTGTTAAGTTGCCTAATAATTATGCACAGTAATAGTCACCTGCACACACAGATATCCCCCTAAAATAGCTAAAACTAAAAACAAACTAAAAACTACTTCCAAAAATATTCAGCTTTGATATTAATGAGTTTTTTGGGTTCATTGAGAACATGGTTGTTGTTCAATAATCAAATTAATCCTCAAAAATACAACTTGCCTAATAATTCTGCACTCCCTGTATGTGCCTGCTGTAAAATGCACTATTTGTCTGTGTATTTATCTCTTAAGTGTACTGAATGTTCCTTTGCTTGTTTGAACTGTTTGTTGAATATTCACTGCTGTATTCTTGAAGCGGTCAGGTCGGTGCTGCCAATTTGGCTGTGTAAAGCGCTGACTGTACTGCCGCTCATTGCTGATCATCTTATATGTTTTAAAATTAATAAAAATTTATTGATAGAAAAAAAAAAAAAAAAAAGGTTTTATTGCGTTAAAATTGAAAAAAATAAAAAAGTAGACATATTAGGCATTGCCGTGTCCTTGACAACCAGGTCTATTAAAATATCACATGACCTAACCCCTCAGGTGAATACCGTAAAAAAAATAAAAAAATAGGTGTCATTTTTGTTTCAAAAATGCCTATTGTTTAAAACTTAAATTCATTTAAAAAGTATACATATTAGGTATTGACACGTCCGTAAAAACCTTCTGTATAAAAATATCTAACCCCTCAGATGAACACAGTAAAAAAAAAAGTGTCAAAAAAGCTATTTTTTGTCACCTTACATCACAAAAAGTAAAATACCAAGCGATCAAAAAGTCATCCACACCCCCAAAATATTACCAATCAAACCATCATCTAATTCACAAAAAAATGTGACCCTACCTAAGACAATCGCCCAAAAAAATAAAATAAAATATGGCTCTCAGAATATGGAGACACTAAAAATTATATTTTTTTTGTTTCAAAAATGCATTTATTGTGTAAAACTTAAATAAATAAAATTATACATACTAGGTATTGCCACATCTGTAACACATTTGGCTACGGTGCAAATCAAATTTTTCCTGAAATTTGGATCGACTTCCACTTTGTCAACTTTGATTCGCTCATCTCTAATAACGAACAAGAGTCTTATTACCCTAATGGCAAACAAAACACGTGTGTAAGTTGGCCACTTTTATGGGAGTACAACTATCTGCACAAAATAACATTCCCAAAAATAGTTAATCAGCTTCTGCTACAAATGCTGGTCTGCCCTCTCATTCCTTGCCTAAGCTTAAGTTCATAGTTTGCCAGTGAAAGTGTGTTATTCTGTCTGTGAAGGTGTGTTATTCTGTCTGCCCCTGCACTGAATTTCTGTCTATTTATAGATTCTGTAACTCTGCTGCCCGCCCTGCTGTCTTACCTTTTGCGGCCTGCTCTGACGTCAGATAAGTTTCATGGATTTGCATGAACTCTGCCTGATTATGTACTTGCCTGATCCCTTGGTGATTTTCCCCTGTGTCTCTGTTTTTTAGCTGCCAACTACACCGGGACTATTCCAAGAGGTAGAGGCCCGGCAGGTATCCTGCAGCGAAGATTAGATCCCTGTATAGGGGTTAAAGGGTAAAACCAGGCGATCATCAGGATAACACCCTTATAACTAGCCTAAAGTCAAACCGATTAGTTGGTACAGTGGATACACACCCACTTCTCTTTATACAAATACATGTGCATCTCAATAAATTAGGATGTCATCGAAAAGGTAATTTATTTCAGTAATTCAATTCAATAAGTGACTCATATTATATAGATTCATTATGCAGATGTCACAGAGGGATATTTTAATGTTGATGAATGTGGCTTACAGCTAATGAAAACTCCAAAGTCAGTATCTCAGAAAATTTAAATATTGTGAAAAAGTTCAATATTATAGACTGAAAGTGTCGCACTGTAATCAGCTAATCAACACAAAACACCTGCAAAGGTTTCCTAAGCTGTTTAATGGTCCCTAAGTCTGGTTCAGTTGGCTACACAATCACAGTGAAGATTGCTGACTTAACTTCTGACTTGTCCAGAAGAGCCACAAATGCATTGCTATTGTTTTGAAGATGATGAGAGACACCAGACCCAACAATGCAGGCGATATGAAGGCTGCTGGCTGTTCACTGAGTGCTGTATCAAGGCATATCAATGGAAAGTTTAGTGGAAAGAAAAACTGTGGTACAACAAGTTGCACAAGCAAACCACCAAGAGCCACTACACACAGAGGTATCCGGAACATGGGCTACAACTGTCACATTCCTTGTTTCGAGCCACTCATGACCCAGATACAACATCAGAAGTGTCTTACCTGGGCTAAGGAGAAAAAGAAATGGACCGTTGCTCAGAGGCCAAAATCCTGTTTTCAGATGAAAGTAAATTTTGCATTTCATTTGGAAGCCAAGGTCCCAGAGTCTGCAGGAAGAGTGCAGAAGCACACAATCCAAGTTGCTTGAGGTCCAGTATGAAGTTTCCACAGTCAGTGATGGTTTGGGGAGCCATGTAATCTGCTGGTATTGGTCCACAATATAATATCAAGTCAGCACAGTTGTCTACCAGGAATTTTAGACTTCATGCTTCCCTCTGCTGACAAACTTTATGGATATACTGATTTCATTTTCCAGCAGAACTTGGCACCTGCCCACACTGCCAACACTACCAATACCTGGTTTAATAACCATGGTATCACTGTGCTTGATTGGCCAACAAATTCTCCTGACCTGAACCACATAGACAATCTATGGGGCATTGTCAAAAGGAAGATGATGCAGACAAGCCGAAGTCCGCTATTAAAGCAACCTGGGCTTCCATAACACCTGCGCAGTGCCACAGGCTGATCGCCTCCATGGTAGGCCACATTGATGCAGTAATTGATACAAATGAAGCTCCGACCAAGTATTGAGTGCATATACTGCACATACTTTTCAGTAGACCAAGATTTCTATATTAAAAAAAATATTTTATAAGTCTAATTTTCTAAAATACTGACTTTTGGGTTTTCATTATCTGTAAGTCATAATCATGAACATAAAAAAAAATATACGCTTGAAATAGATCACTCTGTGTGTATTGAATCTAAAAAATATATGCGTTTCACTTATTGAATTTAATTACTAAACTAAATTAACTTTTTGATTGTATTCTAATTTTATTGAGATGCACCTGTAAATGTTTTTTATAGAATGAAAATGTATACAATTTTCCAAAATACAGTACTGTGTTAGGTGTGGGAAAAAGGCAAAGAAAGAATGCTTTCAAAAGTGTTAATAGTTTATTTTGAGCAATTAACAAAATACAATGTGAATGAACAAAGGAGAAATGTAAATCAAATCAATATTTGGTGTGACCACATATTGCCTTCAAAACAGCATCCCTTCTCCTAGGTACACTCGCCCAAAGTCAGGGATTTTGTGTGATTTTTATTCAGTGTGTATGATTAGCTAATTATACCAAACAGGTGATAATGATTAGAGTTGCGCGGACACCTGGATGTTCGGGTTCGACGGGTTCGGCCGAACTTCGGAAAAAAGTTTGAGTTCGGGACCCGAACCCGAATTCCATTGAAGTCAATGGGGACCTGAACTTTTGAGCACTAAAATGGCTGTAAAAATGTCATGGAAAGGGCTAGAGGGCTGCAAATGGCATCAAAATGTGGTTAAGAGCATGGCAAGTGCTCTGCAAACAAATGTGGATAGGGAAATGACTTTAAATAACATAAAATAAGTAAAAAATAAAAAATAATAATCTCGATCTAGGGGGACGAGGTCCATATGGAGTAGGAGGTTAAGGAGGCGGTGGATGTGGCGGTGTAGGTGGAAGTGGCGGTGGAGGAGGTAGCCTACACTGCTTTTTGGTTTTAAATTTATTTACATTTTTTTAAATTAGGGTACACCCCAAAACATTGGGAAATATAACCTGTGATAACCCCCTGCACTCGTGCTAAACACACGTTCAGACAATACACTGGCTGCAGGGCAGGCCAGCACGTCCAAGGGGTAAAAGGCAAGCTCAGGCCATGTGCCCAATTTGGAGACCCAGAAGTTGCAGGGGAGTTCGTGTAGGTGTGTGCAAACTTACTGCCCCACCATGTCGCACGTCCCCGTGATGTTCACAATCCAATTTAATATCTGCTCTATCAACTTTCGATGTTCTTTTCTGCGCCTACCATGGTGATCAGGGGTGGCGGGGAATCAGGGTTCCACGCCGGAGAGGGAGCGTGAGAAAGAGACCACATCCAAGGGAGGATACATTTTTTCAAATTTAAAATTATAGAGTTGAATTATGGGAGAAATTAATAAATTAATTTAAAGTTTAAACATTGAATGAAAGGATGTGGTGCGCATTAACTACTGAAGAATTTATTAAATCTTATTCCCTGTCAACTATGCAGAGCAGGGGTTTCTATCCGGCAAAATTTGAAAAATGTCACCTGACAATGTAATTGATGATTTTTTTAAATTTATATTCCTGTCACCTATGTAGAGATGCCCCAGTGACATCCACCTTCCATTTGGATATCTTCTCTATCAACTTTCGATGTTCTCTTCTGAGCCTACCATGTTGGTTTATCGGCGAATCAGGGTTCCATGCCGAACCCCAAGCTCAGGCCATGTGCCCATTTTGGAGACCCAGAAGTTGAAGGGGGCAGACCCGTCATTCAGTACGTGTAGGCGTGTGCCCACCTACTGCTCCACCATGTTGCTGAAATGCTACCTCCTGCTAAGACGTTCCATATCAGCTGGTGGTGCTGGTTGTTGTGGCATGCTGACAAAGCTTTTCCACATTTCGGCCATGCTAACCCTGCCTTCTGAGGTGATGGCGGTGCCCCAGCTGTGTTGGCGACCTCTTCCTCGTCCTCTGCCTTTGCCTTGTGCTTCCACTGTGCCCCCGCTGTCAGGTGGGAATGCCACCTGCAGCGCGTCTACCAGCGTGCGCTTGTACTCGCGCATCTTACGATCACGCTCCAGTGACAGAATTAAGGACAGTACGTTGTCCTTGTAACGGAAATCCAGTAGCGTGGTCACCCAGTAATCAGCACAAGTTAGAATGTGGGCAACTCGCCGGTCATTGCGGAGACACTGCAGCATGTAATCGCTCATGTGTGCCAGGCTGCACAGAGGCAACGAAAATCTGTCCTCTGTGTGTAAGATTGTGAAACAGCTATTTCTGCATAATGTTTGTACTTAAACTGTCATTTGGCATTCCGGGCACTAGAGGCCACTGTTTTGCAGCTAAAACCAGCACACTCTGGGATTTGCATAGGTAAAGTAGGTGATGGCTCATGCTGCTGCTGGTGAGTGAACGAGGAAGTGTTGATCTGACATGGTGGAAGGATTGTGCTGTGAGGGACTGAATCTGTTTCCATCCTGGCTTGCAGGTGTCCGGCAGTTTATGGACACTCAAAGGAAGGAGAGTAGCTGTTATACCCTTACTGAATCCAGCTCTTTTGAAAGAGAGGTTGTCCCAGGAAGACCAGTTCAGTGTGTGGACAGGAGGCCTCATCATCAAGCAAGACCGCACAGTTGCTGAGAGGTTGGTGGCCATCTCGGGTAAGCTGCATCCTCGTGCCCAGAACGGACGCAGGTCAGTACACCTGGTTACTGATTGTAATATATTGTGTGGCGCCTGAAGTAACAGAGACTAGCCTAGGCCTCGCATTAGTTAGTGAGTTAGCATTATATCGTTTTCTAGGCTTTACTGTACTGGACTGCAGCGCAGTTATTGACTTGCAGGCTCTGCTGCGTCTGCCACCGGCTAGGGGTGTCCTCTGTAGCGGCACAGCACGACTTGCAGGCTCTGCTGTGTCCGCCATCGGCTAGGCCTGTCCAGTGGGCAGGGACAGTGACTGTGGGTCCGGGATATAGCGTTTTCTATGCATGCTTGTATTGTTTTGGTTATGCTTGTGTTATTACTTTTTGCCTAAGTAAAGTTTCTGTTCTTGCATATTAAGCTGTTGTCAGTGTCGCTTTCCTTGTCTGTGACTTCGCTGTATCCTGGGGAGCCCACCCCGGTACACGGCTTACAACTTGGCATAGTCGGCAGGATACAGCGACCGTAATGGACAGGAACGCGGCAGGAGACCGTCCCCCGGCGCCAGTGGTGCCGGATCCGGACCCAGCCCAGGGTGTACAGGCGCAAGTCCAGCTTGCCCCCAACAATATGGCTACCCCAGTAGGATACATCCCTGTAGGGGCACTGCTGCGTCATCTGCCAAAGTATGACGGTAGAAACATGACATTGCAGGACTGGACTGAAAGGGTGCGAAGTGCAGTTAAAATGTGTAACCTGACCCCCGAACTGCGGGCTGAGGTTGCGTTGGGAGCCCTAGAGGGTGACGTTAGGCGGACAGTGATGGTAAGGCCTGACTCCGAGAGAGATATCCTAGAGAAGATATTCTCCCTGCTAAAGAGAGCCTAAGGGAGACGGGCCAAAGTGGTACAGTTACGGAGTCACTTCTTTAACCGACCCCAGCGAGAGGGCAAGACCCTGATGCAATATTCCAATGCTCTACAGGAGACGTTGAATGAGATACAATGACAAGACCCTGAGGCAATGGGCGCCTTCCGGGAGGTGGACTGGCTTCTACGAGATCAGTTCATAGTGGGGCTCTCCAATAAATTCTTACAAGATAAATTACAAGAGATGACCCGAACAATGGCCGATATAACATTCTACAGTGTCTACATAGCCGCCGTAGAGAGAGAGGAAGAGCCCATACTGGCAGCGAGAGTGGTGAATAGCACGCATGTTACAAGGGACCGGCTGGGGTCTGAAGAATCAGAGTCCTTAAAGGATGTGGTCCAGGCCCTGCGGGCAGAATTGAAAGAGCTTCGGCTGGAAGTGTCCCAGGTGAAGGCAGAACCTTCCCGGCCTCCGGAAACGGTCCCCGCACCTCGCGCCACTCCACCCAGAACAACCCCAGTGAGGGGGCCGGTCAGAAGAGGGCCCCTCTGTTGGGCTTGCCGAAAGTACGGCCATATGGCCAGAGAGTGCCCAGAACAGGAAGCGCCTGAGTCGACGTTAAACTTCCGACCGTCCTGCGGCGGTGCACCACAAGTTAAGCCCTCTGCGTGAAGAATGTAATCTGTATGCCAGCAGACCCGTATTAGAAGCTGAGTTGGAAGGCCGAAAGGTCTGCTGCCTAGTTGATACAGGGTCAGAATGTACCCTAATGCTTCTGGAGTTCTTCGAGAGGCACTTCGGGCATATGATGGAGCCTGAAGATGGGAGCGTCATCAGGCTGACGGCTGCCAATAATAGAGATGGATGTTCGAGGGATAGTCTGGATGCGGGTCCGACTGTTTAGTCAAGACATCGGCAAGAAAGGGGTCGTGCTGGTGGACCATTCGTCCCGGAAAGGAATGGACGTGACCCTGGGCATGAATATACTGAGAGACCTAGACCATCAACTCTATGCCAAGGAAGTACTGGCAACAGGCCACTGCACACCGGCCTACCCAGAAGGTCTTACAACAAATGGTGAGGAGCTGTAGCCTGCAAAAGAGTAACCTGTCAGGACGGGCCATTGGAGACGTGAGGGTGCTACGGAGGACTCCGTTGAAGATCCCACCTGGACAGGAGCGAATATTGATGCTGCCAGTGGGGGCTGGACGACGACTGAATGGACTGGAGGTCCTGATCGAGCCCGCTTATCAAGAAGAAACGCCCCGTCAACTGGGGGCCCCGACAACAAGAGGCCTTTGAAGCGGTGAAATAGGCGGTGATTTTCACGCATCACTTGTGTGTTGCGTGAAAATCGGAGCATGCTCCATATTCTGCTTTTTTCACACAACGCAGGCCCCATAGAAGTGAATGGGGTTGCGTGAAAATCGCAAGCATCCGAAAGCAAGTGCGGATGTGGTGCGATTTTCACGCACGGTTGCTAGAAGACGATCGGGATGGAGACCCGATCATTATTATTTTCCCTTATAACATGGTTATAAGTGAAAATAATAGCATTCTGAATACAGAATGCATAGTAAAACAGGGCTGGAAGGGTTAAAAAAATAATAATAATAATTTAACTCACCTTAGTCCACTTGATCACGCAGACCGGCATCTCTTTCTGTCTCCTTTGCTGAACAGGACCTTTGGTGACGTCACTCTGGTCATCACATGATCCATCACATGATCTTTTACCATGGTGATAGATCATGTGATGACCAGAGTGACGTCACCAAAAGTCCTGTTCATGTAATGAATGCTCACCACAGGTCCTGTTCAGCAAAGGAGACAGAAGGAGATGCCGGTCTGCGCGATCAAGTGGACTAAGGTGAGTTAAATTATTTTTTATTTTTAACCCCTCCAGCGCTATTTTACTATGCATTCTGTATTCAGAATGCTATTATTTTCCCTTATAATCATGTTATAAGGGAAAATAATACAATCTACAGAACACTGATCCCAAACACGAACTTCTGTGAAGAAGTTCGGGTTTGGGTACCAAACATGCGCGATTTTTCTCACGCGAGTGCAAAACGCATTACAATGTTTTGCACTCGCGCGTAAAAATCACGGGTGTTCCCGTAACGCACCCGCACATTTTCCCGCAACGCCCGTGTGAACCCAGCCTATGTCTACTCCTCACCAACTTAAAAATTGGGACATCCTCAAGAATGAAGAGGGGCTCCAAGATTTAACATGCAACAAACCTCTTATCACCTTCAAAAGGTGCCATACGATTAAAGACAAGTTGGTGAGGAGTAGACTTAAGGAAAATAAGGCTAGCAATTGGCTCACTGAGCGTACACCAATAGGAAGTTATAAATGTGGGGACTGCTCTTTTTGTCAATATGCTTTACAGGGCAAGTATTTTTTCTTTGCAGGTATTAGTCATAGGGTAAAGCAATTCACCACATGTAGAACAAAATACGTGGTACTATGCTCCTGTGGATCCTTCTACATAGGGAAGACAATCCGCCCTATGTACGAGAGATTCAGGGAGCATATTAATTCAGTGAAGTCAGGAAAAGTTTGCCCCAGGCTTATTGACCATATCCGCACTAAACATGATTATAATACTAAATGTCTAAAATTCGCTGCCCTTGAACATGTCCCCGCCCCAGTATTAGGTGGAGATAGGGACCGCCTCCTCTTGCAGAAGGAGGTGGAGTGGATTATCCGCACTGCTGCTATTGGTCGATCGAAATTATCTCAGTGTTTGTTTATACAGATAGAGGACCACGCACGCGATATAGGTACATTTGGTTGTCAGGGAATGTTATGTTTCTACCCTCCTCGTTCCATAGCGGACGGGGTATATGTTTTTAGCGTCTTTGGTTGCCGAGGCAACGCGGACGCATTTAAATGAGCGCATGGGTAGTGCGACATTGTCAGAGGCCAGAAGAAGCGTAGGAGCGAGTAAAACGGCCGTCGCCAGCTGATCACTCAGTGTCTCTACGCACTGTCCGCCCCAACCCTCTGTAACTTCTACTTTCATTAAAAATAAAGAAGAATTTTGCCGCATATTGGTGAGTGCCGCTATCATTTATTCCTTCTCCTTGGATTATTGCATGATTTACTGTGGACTTTCAGATAGCAGAGCACCACTATACATTGCACCACCTGACTGGGTCTCACAGTTTATCGTCCCGCACCTGTGATCTGACACACAATTAGCAGTGCCGCCTCATATTTCTCCGTATGCTGTATTTACCGCTGCAGGTTCTGTCGCCTACTCGCACCTAAGGAAGGGGTTTGACTTGTGCGTGTAGCTGGCACAGATTGACCACGTCCTCTCCCTGCAACAGGAGCTCCACCAGCAGCACCACGACCTGGGCCATGTCCCTTATTTGACGCTCTCCTCATATTTCTCAAATTTAGAATCCTGCCCTAAATGGGTGTTTAATTAATAGTAGACTAGAACGACAGTATGTACAGGGTGTATCTCATTTGCCCTGAATCAGACTAGGCCTCAATTAAATTTGTTTGCCAAAAATGGCTGTATTTCAAATACCTGAATAAAACCCCTGTATTTAAAGGGTGTATCTCACATGCCCTGAACCAGACTAGGCCTCAATTAAATTTGTTTGCCAAAAATGCCTGTATTTCAAATACCTGAATAAAACCCCTGTATTTAAAGGGTGTATCTCACAATGACATATGCAGCAAAGGCTGCAAAATAAACTTTTTTTGCCCCAAAACGGGTGTTAGTTTATTAACTGAATATGACAGCAGTATATAACCCTGGAATTTCAAACATGCTGATGCTGCAAGGGCGCAAGAATTGTGTATTTTGCCCCAAAAAGGGTGTTTTATTAATAGAAGAATATAAGCCCTGTATATACAGGGTGTATCTCACCTGGCCTGACCCACACTAGGCCTCAATTAAAGATTTTTGCGCAAAATGGCGGTATTTCAAATACCTGAATAGAACAACACTGTGTAAAGGCTGTATCTCACAATGACATATGCAGCAAAGGCTGCAAAATAAACTTTTTTTTCCCCCAAACGGGTGTTAGTTTAATAACTGAATATGACAGCAGTATATAACCCTGGAATTTCAAACGTGCTGATGCTGCAAGGCCTGAAAAATTGTGTATTTTGCACAAAAAAAGGTGTTTTATTAATAAAAGAATCAAACCCCTGTATTTAAAGGGTGTATCTCACACGCCCTGAACCAGACTAGGCCTTCTTTTAATTTTGTTTGCCCAAAATGGCTGTATTTCAAATACCTGAATAGAACCCCTGTATATACAGGGTGTATCTCACACGCCCTGATCCACACTAGGCCGCAATTAAATTTGTTTGCACAAAATGGCTGTATTTCAAATACCTGAATAGAAGCCCTGTATTTAAAGGGTGTATCTCACACGCCCTGATCCACACTAAGACGCTATCAAAGCATTGTGCCCAAAATGGCTTTATTTCAAATAACTGAATAGAAAGACAGTATGTAAAGGCAGTATCTCACAATGAAATCTGCAGCAAAGGCTGCCAACTAAATTATTTTTGCCCAAACGGGTGTTTGTTTAATAACTGAATTTGACAGCAGTATATAACCTTGGAATTTCACACGTGCTGATGCTGCAAGGCCAGAAAAATAGTGGAATCTGGCAAAAAAGTGAGTTTTTAAAAACCCAGAAAATAATGGCTGTATTTCTAGCTTAAATTGCACACTCACTAATCCAGATGTTGTATATTGCCCAAAAAGTTTTTTTTTTGGTAACAGAATATGAAAGCTGTATATATTAAACTTGAATTTAACACTTGCAGATCTGGAAAATAGTGTTTTTGGCAAAAAAGTGTGTTTTTAAAAAACCCAGAAAATTATGGCTGTATTTCTAGCTTAAATTGCACACTCACTAATCCAGATGTTGAATATTGCCAAAAAAGTGTTTTTTTGGTAACTGAATATGAAAGCTGTAGATATTAAGCTTGAATTTAACATTTGCAGATCTGGAAAATAGTGTTTTTTGGCAAAAAAGTGTGTTTTTAAAAATCCAGAAAATGATTGCTGTATTTGTAGCTTAAATTGCACACTCACTAATCCAGATGTTGTATATTGCCAAAAAAAGTGTTTTTTTGGTAACAGAATATGAAAGCTGTACATATTAAACTTGAATTTATCACTTGCAGATCTGGAAAATAGTGTTTTTTGGCTAAAAAGTGTGTTTTTAAAAACCCAGAAAATTATGGCTGTATTTCTAGCTTAAATTGTACACTGACTAAGCCTGCAAATGCACCAGATGTTGTAAATTGCCCAAAAAATTAAGTTTTTTTTACAGATTATTAGTGCAGTTTTCCAATATTTGATTTCAATGTCCCAAAAGCTCAGATGCAGTGCTGGTGCACTGAGCTTGCATAAAATGGCCTACGTGACTCCAGCTTATATAGAGGCTGGGTCACATGCTACACTGGCCAATCACAGCCATGCCATTAGTACTCATGGCTGTGAATGCTTCTAAGGGCACAGAGTTAAACGCTTGGTGATTGGCTGCTCTGCAGCCTTTCAAAAAGCGCCAAGAAAGCACCGAACACCGAACCCGAACCCGAACTTTTACTGAAATGTTCGGGTCCGGGGTCCAAAAATCCTAAAGTTCGGTACAAACCCGAACTTTACAGTTCGGGTTCGCTCAACCCTAATAATGATCTTCATTTTCATAGGTAAGTTGAAATCCAGTTAAAAACAGAAACAGCTGTATAGGAGGCTTAAAACTAGATTAGGAACTGCCAAATTCTGCTAAAAAGGTGAGGTTGTAGAAGATAGTTTTTCATACAAACATGAGAAGACTGAGCACAACAACAAGACACAAGGTAATTATACTGCATCAGCAAGGTCTCTCCCAGGCAAAGATTCCACATCAGGCTGGGGTTTCAAAATGTGCTATTCAAACTCTCTTGAAGAAGCACAAAGAAACAAGCAATGATGAAAACGACAGATGCGGTGGTCAGCCAAGGAAACTTTCTCTCTCTTTCTCTCTGTCAAATTCATCTTCAGATAATCGATTAAAGGGATTTCACTTTATATTAAGTTTATTGGCCTTTACTAATTAGAGTATTGCAATGGCTGCCATTTTTTTATGAAATGTTCATATATATATATATATATATATATATATATATATATATATATATATTGTGGGGATTTGCTCTGGTAGACAGGCTTGCAGTATAGATGCAAAGACAATGTCTTTAACTTAAACAGTTCGGTGTTTATTCACACATAAGGATAAGCAAAACAAAATGTCAGTTTCAAGAAAAACAGTCACCTTGAGTCTGGTGTTTGTTCACACCATGCAGCAATGCAGAAGTTCTTGGACATAGCAGAGACCACCTGCTCTCACGGCAACAAGGTAGCAGGCCTTTACCCAGGCCCAAACTCCCAGGTCCCAACACAGAGACTGACAGAGCTTCCCTGTCAGAGAGGAGTAAATTCCTCTGACCTGACAGTGCTGCCTGTGTTTTATAGCCCAAACCAAGACCCGGCCTGGAACGTGGGGAGAAGCCACCCACCCTGCCCTTTGGCTGCTCCCAGTAAGAGTCGGCCCGGATTGGCTTTGCAGCCATACTAAATAGCAAAACCATGTCAGCCAGCACTAGCTGCCGCTGACACATGAAATTAACGATTCTTACCTCACCGAGGCCAGGAATCTCGGTGACACATACCTTCCGTCAATGACGGACACTTGCTCCTTCCTACAATATATATATATATATATATAGAGAGAGAGAATGAGAAGGGATATACAGTATATATATATATATATATATATATATATAGTAAGAAGGTACAAGGAATCATCGTAGATGATAGGTATGTGTCACCAATGTTCCTGGCCTCGGTGGAGTAAGAGACAGTTTTCTGTGTCAGCAGCAGTTGCTGTTTGACACCTTGCTAGCTAGTATGGCTGGAAATTGCTGATCCGGGATGGCTCTTACTGGGAGCAGTCAAAGCGCTGGGTGGGTGACTACTCCCCACGGTCCAGGCCAGGTTTTGACAGCACCTGGCTGTCCTTAAATAGGCAGCTGGACTCAGCAGAGATGTCTCTGTTTTTGGGATCTGAGGCTTTGTGCCGTGCTGGGGGGGAGGTGAGAGCCGCACGCTGGGGAAACAGGCCCCCTAAAGCCTGCTGTGGACTACTGGAGGCATAACTGCCAGCAAGGTGATATTTGCTATGTGGACTTTCGATTGTGTGTGAACTAACACCAAGACTGCAAAGTGACGTTTTGTTTTTGCTTTATGTGTGAATGAACACGGAAGTTTGATATAAGAACTGGTAATTTGCCTCTGTACTGCGTCCGTACACCCTGTCTACCAGAGCGAATCCCCACTATATAAATATATATATATATATATATATATATAAAGGACATATATATGTACGTATGTGTATGTTCCGCGAAAAAACTCAAAAACGCACCCATCCATTTCAATGAAACTTGGTTTACACATCCCTTGCTACCTTGAAAGAAATCCTGCGGGGCTCTCAGCTCTCTAGGATGTACCGTTCTCTAGATATTCCCAAAAAATGACCTGTATTAGCCCATACAAGCCTGCCAGCCTTTCACTTAAATCCTAACTGCCATACACATGTCCCTTATCAGCCAATAGAAGCTCGCAGGTCCTACTCCAGGTTGCCATAACAACTGATCACAGGTTTTAGCAGTTTGCAGGTCCTAAAATATTCACTCATATGACATATGACGGCACAACTACACTGCTACATGCATGGGGGGCAGGGGCCACTATTAAACGGACGGGCACTGTGGAGTTCACTGTTAAAGGGGCGGGCGCTGTGGAGTTCACTGTTAAAGGCGTGGGCACCGCGGAGTTCACTGTTAAAGGGGCGGGCACCGTGGAGTTCACTGTTAAAGGGGCGGGCACCGTGGAGTTCACTGTTAAAGGGGCAGGAACCATGGAGGTCACTGTTAAAGGGGTGGCCACTGTGAAAATCACTGTTAAAGGGGCGGGCACTGTTAAGGGGGTGGGCACTTTGAAAGTCACCGTTAAAGGGGTGGTCACTATTAAAGGGGCGGCCACTGTGAAAGTCACTGTTAAAGAGGCAGGCACTGTTAAAGGGACGGCCACCGTGAAAGTCACTGTTAGGCGATCACCGTTAAAGGGGAGGCCACTCTAAAAGTCACCGTTAAAGGGGCGGCCACTGTGAAAGTCACTGTTAAAAGGGCAGCCACCGTGAAAATCACTGTTAAAGGGGCAGTCACCGTTAAAGGGGTGGCCACTGTGAAAGTCACTGTTAAAGGGGCGGTCACCGTTAAAGGGGCAGCCACTGTGAAAGTCACTGTTAAAGGGGTGGTCACTATTAAAGGGGCGGCCATTGTGAAAGTCACTGTTAAAGGGGCGGTCACCGTTAAAGGGGTGGCCACTGGGAAAGTCACCATTAAAAGGGCATCCACCGTGAAAGTCACTGTTAAAGGGGTAGTCACCATTAATGAGGCGGCCACTGTGAAAGTCACTGTTAAAGGGGCGGGTGACCGTTAAAGGGGCTGCCACTGTCAAAGTCACTGTTAAAGGGGCAATCACCATTAAAGGGGCATCCATTGTGAAAATCACTGTTAAAGGGGCGGTCACCGTTAAAGGGGCGGCCACTGTAAAAGTCATTGTTAAAGGGGCAGTCACCATTAAAGGGGCGGCCACTGTAAAAGTCATTGTTAAAGGGGCAGTTACCATTAAAGGGGCAGCCATTGTGAAAGTCACTGTTATTTAATATAAAATTGCAATAAATAAATACCCAAGCAATGCCGGATCATCAGCTAGTATATATATATATATATATATATATATATATATAATTCTTTGGTTATTAAATTTTTCAGCAGCCGAAAGACTGTAATAAATAATTCCAAGATATCCCACTAGCCCAAGATTACATGCTAATTGATTGTCTTCACTGTACATCCCGTTCTATAAGCCTGTATTCATTTACACTCTTGAATTGTTCAATTGTGCAATAAATCACGCTGTCAGAGCTGTTTCTTCCTTTTCATAGAATGTAAAATTTAATTTTATAAAGTTATAACAAACATAGTTGGATTTGTTTCTTTGCTGGAGATAAGGCGTCTCCTGTGTTTTAGGAGCACAGTAGTAATAGTTCTTATGCAAAAGCTATTGAAAGAGAGAATAAGATACAGAAAACATACCCAAGGACAGAGGTTCACGGCACCATATTCACAGGCGAGATATCTGGGATGTCCTTTATTATGGATGCTGATTTGCATAGGTCATATCTACACAAAGCCCATTATTTAAAGGGAAAACTCTTGGCACACTATTTCCAGGAGATGCCAATTACTACTTTTCAAGGTCAGCTCTGTATTTTTTAGAACACTTTATTCTTTTTATGCTTTATCATTATCAAAAAAAATATACAAAATAAAATGCAAAATCAAGCTCCTGCAATAACATGGTTTGTTTCACAAACAGTGCCATACTTGTCCACAGGTTGTGCCTGGTATTGGAGCTCAACTCCACTAAAAGTGAATAGGGATAAGGCTACTTTCACACTAGCGTCGGGGCTCCGCTTGTGAGCTCCATTTGAAGGGGCTCACAAGCGGCCCCGAACGCATCCGTCCAGCTACCAATGCATTCTGAGTGGACGCAGATCCGCTCAGAATGCATCAGTCTGGCAGCGTTCAGCCTCCGCTCCGCTCAGCAGGCGGACACCCGAACGCTGCTTGCAGCGTTTGGGTGTCCACCTGGCCGTGCGGAGGAAAACGGATCCGTCCAGACTTACAATGTAAGTCAATGGGGACGGATCAGTTTGAAGTTGACACCATATGGCTAAATTCTCAAACGGATCCGTCCCCCATTGACTTTCAATGTAAAGTCTGGACGGATCCGTCTGAACAACTTTCAGACTTAGAATTTTTTCTAAACTATAATGCAGACGGATCCGTTCTGAACTGATCCAAACGTCTGCATTATAGGAGAGGATCCGTCTGTGCAGACACCAGACGGACCCTCTCTGAACGCTAGTGTGAAAGTAGCCTAAGTTGCTGATTTATGCATGTAGCCATGTTTTACTAATCCTGTACTGTCTCACTATGTCTCACCCTTTCATTAGCCAGCATGTAATGGTAACTTGCTAGAAAAGAAAAAGACAAAAAATCTTAGATTTTTGTAAGACTTTTAAAGGAAAAAAAACAAAACAAGTAAACTTAACCTTAGTTCCAGGTCTCTCCTACGCCTAGTAGGGCATACACACACATAAACCTTCTGGGTTTAGCTCTGGATTAGTGCGGTCTTAAAGAGGTTGTACTGTATCTCAAACGCAACCCCTTTTTGAATTAAAGGGGCTACTGATGGTCATAGAGTTCCCCTGCAGTGCTTTCCACAGATCAAATTAATATATGTATATTAAATGTAATATATAGACGTGCTGGGTGTGCCCTATTTGAGTGCGGCTTTGCATTCTTGCTTATAGAAGGGAGCCCCTGCCCTCACATGAGAGCCACGGCCCTGCTCTAACAGTCCGGACCGGCAGGAGTGTTGATCCGGGCTTTTTAACACTTTACATGCCGCAATGGCGACCACCGCATGTAAAGTGCTGACAGAGGGAGCGGACTCCCTCTGATTCCCATCAGCACCCCGCAAATGCAATCGCGGGGTGCCGATGTGTGTGAAGGCTGCCTGGGGTCTAATGTAGGCCCCAGACCAGCCTTGAGTAATTTCCAGCATGCTGCGCCTTTCTAGCGCAGCCTGCTGGTCAATGTCAGAATAGCATTGCCAATAAAATGCAATGCACTATAGGGATAGTGCATTGCATTTTAAAAGCAATCAAAAAGTCTGTTATAGTCCCCTTGTGGGACTATTAAGTGTTAAAAAAAAGTTAAAAACTCATTTAGTCAATTAAAAAAATCCCATTAAAAAACTTTTGAGTTTTTTCCCAAAAAATTGCAAAAAAAATCTTCCCCATATGTTTGGCATTGCCGCATCCGTAACGACCTGGACTACATAAATATCATGTAAATTATCCCCTATGGTGAACGCCGTAAAAAAAAAAAAAAGAATTGCTAATTTATTCTTAGTTGCCACTGAACAAACGTAATAATCGATCAAAAACCGACATTTACTCCAAAATGATACCAATGAAAAATACAAGTCCCACAAAAATCAAGCCCTCACACAACTACATAGAAAGAAAAATAAAAAAGTTATGGGTCCTGGGATGCAGCAATGCAAAAAAAAAATTTTTTATTTTAAAATAAGGGGTTTTTATTGCACAAAAGTAATAAAATGTAAAAAAATAACTATATGTATTTGGTATCACTATAATCTTACTGACCCAGAGAATAAAGATATTATGTTATTTGTACCAAAACGCCGTAAAATTTATAAGGTAAAAACCTCCCAGAAAGAGTTTATAAAAGTTAATCAGAAAATTATGTGTACCCCAAAATGGTGCCATTAAAAACTACAACTTGTCCCGCAAAAAACAAGGCCTCATAAAGCTATATAGACGGAAAAATAAAAAAGTTATGGCTCTTGGAACGCAACGATGAAAAAAGGAAGATAAACGCTTGGTCAGTAAGGCCGAAAACAGGGTAAGGCTACTTTCACACTAGCGTTCGGAGCGGATCCGTCTGATGTTTCATCAGACGGATCCGCTCCGATAATGCAGACGTTCGCATCCGTTCAGAACGGATGCGTCTGCATTAAAACTTAGAAAATTTTCTAAGTGTGAAAGTTGTCTGAGCGGATCCGTTCAGACTTTACATTGAAAGTCAATGGGGAACGGATCCGCTTAAAGATTGAGCCATATTGTTTCATCTTCAAGCGGATCCGTCCCCATTGACTTACATTGTAAGTCTGGACGGATCCGCTCGCCTCCGCACGGCCAGGCGGACACCCGAACGCTGCAAGCAGCGTTCAGGTGTCCGCTCACTGAGCGGAGCGGAGGCTGAACGCTGGCAGGCGGATGCATTCTCAGTGGATCCGCCTCCACTGAGAATGCATTGGGGCCAGACGGATGCGTTCGGGGCCGCTCGTGAGCCCCTTCAAACGGTGCGCACGAGCGGACACCCGAACGCTAGTGTGAAAGTAGCCTAAGGGACTAAAAAAGTTTTCCAAAACTTTAATACTGATGACCTATCCTCAGGATAGGTCATCAGTATCTGAACAGTGGGGGTCCGATACTCAGGACCCCCGCCGATCAGCTGCTGAAGAAGGCAGTGGCTCTCCTGTGAGCACCGCAGCCTTCTCTCAGCTCACCAAGCACAGTGCTGTACATTGTATAGTGGCTGTGATTGGTATCAAGCTCAGTCCATTCACTGCTGCACCTAGGTCACGTGACTGATGAATGTGTCATCAATGGCCTAGGAGAAGCTGAGAGAAGGCCGCGGCGCTACGGCGAGCACATCTGTCTTCTCAAACAGCTGATCAACGGGGGTCCGGGGTGTCAGACCCCTCCGATCAGATACTGATGACCTATTCTGAGGATAGTTCATCAGTTGTAGTCTCAGAAAACCCCTTTACGGAGATTCAGCACCCTGTCTAATGCAAAAAACGACTATGGAGCGAGCCGCATGCTTAGATATCCACCTCTAAGGCTTTGTTCACATTTCTGTTCGGAGATCCAGCAGGCTGTTCCGGCACAGAGCAGCCTGCCGGATTGTCTACTTCATCGCCGGATCCTCATTGACTGTAATGAGGTCAGGCAGCCGGATATCCGAAGCGGAGATGTGAATGCAGACTAACTCATATACTCCTTTCCAAACAAGGGTCAATGAATCCCCATTTTTCCTATAGATGAGGGTCCAAGAGATGGCTACGTATTGTACTAGTAGTACTTGCCTGTCCCTGCTCCTGAGCGGTGGGCTACTCATTTGACATGGAAACTACACTTGATTAGCCACACAAACATGATTTTCTGTGTGTAGGTGGTTGGGGGCCACACTGAATGGCAGCCTGGGCAGCATGTGGCACCAGATAGAATGTTGTTACCCCCCTTCTGTATAATCTTATGCTCAGACAACCCCTTTATACTGGTGATTTTTACCCCTATGCAGATGCTATACAGAATACCAACTAAATTCACCAGACATGATACATCTCTCAGATACTGGACACAGCACACCAATGTGGGGTCATTAAACAGAGACTTCATTTTTAGGGGGTAATTTTCAATGTTTGAACAAACTACATTAAAATTATAACGAGAGATAAGAATAAAAGTAGACATTAGTGCCCCTGTTGAATAAAAAGGGTTAAAAAAGTCCAGAAGAGATAGGAAAGCAATAAGGAAAAAGGAAAAAGATAAATGGAAGCTGCTCTTTTGATTGCCAGCCCCGTTCTTAATGTAATCTGTTTCCAAATCAATGGAAATAATTATGAGACTGTTAAGCTCTGACTAATACTGTCCTTCTAATTAATGGTGATGTGGGGCAATGCCAGAAAGAGCACTTGTTTTGTTCATCGAATGTCATTGAAATAATCTGATTTCTCACTTACTTTTTTTCCTTACAGAATGGGGGATACATACATTGGTGGAGACCGGTGCCCTGAATACCTAGAGATTGGAAATTGTGAAATTGTTACTCATTTATTATAGTGTTGGCTACATATAGTTAATAGTCTACCCTTAGTTTCAGTAGGAACTCACTTCACATGTTCCAACACTAACTCTGCCCTTCAACATTGTCATGAGGAGAACAAAATCACAGAAATATAGTGGCAAATATGGGGGAACTGCTCAAACCCCAAACACTGTAGCGTGTTTCTCATTGGGGGAGCAGTCCCACCGCATGTGGACCGCAGCAAACGACCATCCCCAGCAAAAAATGCGTACAATGGAGGATGCCGCCGCGGTCCACATGCACCACAAAGGCATCCTACACAAAACGGAGCTTTGTGCGGATGAAAATATAATTATATAAATCACAGAAAAAAATGCACCAAACGGATATGCCACTGACTATACTGGCTAGTCATACAAGCAGATATTAAAAGCTGAGACTTTTGCCAATATATTCCTGTCAGGAACACATCGGAGCCCATCATGCACCACGTCACGGTCTCTCAGCATGGCAAGGGTCCTACCACTACGCTAACTATGGTGTAAACACAGTCTGAAGGTGATGAAATCCAGCTCACAGCCAAGCTTCCACACAACCGCATAGCAGGACAACTAATGCAATATGAATAAAGCAAGCCTGTAAGCCACAGCCATATCAGACCGTGTGATGGAGGTTACCAGGTGCAAAAGAGTGTTTAAATGCCAGGTAAAGGCACATACACTACATATAAAACAAAATCACAGAAATATAGTGGCAAATATGGGGGAGCTGCTTAAACCCCAAACACTGTAGTGTGTTTCTCATTGGGGGAGCAGTCCCACCGTATGTGGACCGCAGCAAACGACCATCCCCAGCAAAAAATGCGTACAATGGAGGATGCCGGCGCGGTCCACATGCACCACAAAGGCATCCTACACAAAACGGAGCATTGTGCGGATGAAAATATAATTATATAAATCACAGAATGATGGGCTCCGATGTGTTCCTGACAGGAATATATTGGCAAAAGTCTCAGCTTTTAATATCTGCTTGTATGACTAGCTAGTATAGTCAGTGGCATATCCGTTTGGTGCATTTTTTTCTGTGATTTATATTGTCATGAGGAGACCTGATGACCTCATAAGGCATTGTAGTTTTTAAAGCTTATATTTTTATGTCTTTTTGGTTTCTTTGCTTTTTCCAGTGGGGTACTTGGGCAAGAGGTCTAACTTGAAGCTCCTTGGTCCCAATGCAAAATCTGTAACAGGGTCCACTATCTACCTATTTATAATTGCTTTAAGGACCTTCTGGCACCAGACTCTTGGTGTGATAGCTGCATCTACCTCTCCTTTAGCTGTGCCCCTGACCCTCTGTGTCCATTGTCTTTGGCTTGGCTTCTGATTATGATTCTTGGTAACATCTTTCAGCTTGGTTCTAGTTCTTATGGAAAAAAGATCACAGTGTTACTTAATTATGGCCTGGATTCTGTCTCTAACATGTCCAGTCCGGCTGTTCCTGTGCCTTGGCAGCAGTCACCCAATAGAAAAAAATTCTAGAGACTGCGATATGGGAATTCCAGTGCAGAGGTGCATACCCCCTCATGTTTTACCCAGCAGAGTTAGAAAATGATTCTATTTCACATCAGTCAGGGTTTGGTATTCCTGTAGTGATTAATGTGGTAATAGCACCATCTAGCGGTGTTAAATTGCATTGCACCTTGTTTTTCTTGTGCAAGACTGCTGTATTGTGGGTGGTGAAAAGTATTGTGGGAGTGCAAAGCATCCTGGGAAAGAGAAGTCTTCAGGACACAGTACAGAGCTGTCCTCCTGCATATCTCCTTCTTAAACTCCTCCATCCTAGTAAAAGCATATCTGGTGAGAGATCTATCTTTGTTTCAGGGACATTATGTTATGCAGAGCTGTTTAGTTAGTTATCATTGTCTTAAGGAAGTTGTTATACTGTTAGATGTTAGACATGTAGTCTTATGTTAGGCAGCCATTTTACCATGTGCTTCAGTGTCATGCAAATGTTATAGTACACTGCTCAAAAAAATAAAGGGAACACTTAAACAACACAATGTAACTCCAAGTCAATCACTTTTCTGTGAAATCAAGTCAATCACTTTTCTGTCCACTTAGGAAGCAACACTGAGTGACAATCAATTTCACATGCTGTTGTGCAAATGGGATAGACAACAGGTGGAAATTATAGGCAATTAGCAAGACACCCCCAATAAAGGAGTGGTTCTGCAGGTGGTGACCACAGACCATTTCTCAGTTCCTATGCTTCCTGGCTGATGTTTTGGTCACTTTTGAATGCTGGCGGTGCTTTCACTCTAGTGGTAGCATGAGACGGAGTCTACAACCCACACATGTGGCTCAGGTAGTGCAGCTTATCCAGGATGGCACATCAATGCGAGCTGTGGCAAGAAGGTTTGCTGTGTCTGTCAGCGTAGTGTCCAAAGCATGGAGGCGCTACCAGGAGACAGGCCAGTACATCAGGAGACGTGGAGGAGGCCGTAGGAGAGCAACAACCCAGCAGCAGGACCGCTACCTCCGCCTTTGTGCAAGGAGGAACAGGAGGAGCACTACCAGAACCCTGCAAAATGACCTCCAGCAGGCCACAAATGTGCATGTGTCTGCTTAACCACCTCCGGACCGCCTAACGCAGGATCGCGTTCCGGAGGTTGCAGCGCTGCGCACAATCACGCATCTACGCGTCATCTCGTGAGACGCGAGATTTCCTGTGAACGCGCGCACACAGGCGCGCGCGCTCACAGGAACGGAAGGTAAGAGAGTTGATCTCCAGCCTGCCAGCGGCGATCGTTCGCTGGCAGGCTGGAGATGTGTTTTTTTTAACCCCTAACAGGTATATTAGACGCTGTTTTGATAACAGCGTCTAATATACCTGCTACCTGGTCCTCTGGTGTCCCCTTTGTTTGGATCGACCACCAGAGGACACAGGTAGCTCAGTAAAGTAGCACCAAGCACCACTACACTACACTACACCCCCCCCGTCACTTATTAACCCCTTATTAGCCCCTGATCACCCCTGATCACCCCATATAGACTCCCTGATCACCCCCCTGTCATTGATTACACCCCTGTCATTGATCAACCCCCTGTAAAGCTCCATTCAGATGTCCGCATGATTTTTACGGATCCACTGATCGATGGATCGCATCTGCAAAACGCATACGGACGTCTGAATGAAGCCTTACAGGGGCGTGATCAATGACTGTGGTTATCACCCCATATAGACTCCCTGATCACCCCCCTGTCATTGATTACACCCCTGTCATTGATCAAACCCCTGTAAAGCTCCATTCAGATGTCCGCATGATTTTTACGGATCCACTGATAGATGGATCGGATCCGCAAAACGCATACGGACGTCTGAATGAAGCCTTACAGGGGCGTGATCAATGACTGTGGTGATCACCCCATATAGACTCCCTGATCACCCCCCTGTCATTGATTACACCCCTGTCATTGATCAACCCCCTGTAAAGCTCCATTCAGATGTCCGCATGATTTTTACGGATCCACTGATAGATGGATCGGATCCGCAAAACGCATACGGACGTCTGAAAGAAGCCTTACAGGGGCTTGATCAATGACTGTGGTGATCACCCCATATAGACTCCCTGATCACCCCCCTGTCATTGATTACACCCCTGTCATTGATCAACCCCCTGTAAAGCTCCATTCAGATGTCCGCATGATTTTTACGGATCCACTGATAGATGGATCAGATCCGCAAAACGCATACGGACGTCTGAATGAAGCCTTACAGGGGCGTGATCAATGACTGTGTTTATCACCCCATATAGACTCCCTGATCACCCCCCTGTCATTGATTACACCCCTGTCATTGTTCAACCCCCTGTAAAGCTCCATTCAGATGTCCGCATGATTTTTACGGATCCACTGATAGATGGATCAGATCCGCAAAACGCATACGGACGTCTGAATGAAGCCTTACAGGGGCGTGATCAATGACTGTGGTTATCACCCCATATAGACTCCCTGATCAACCCCCTGTCATTGATTACACCCCTGTCATTGATCAACCCCCTGTAAGGCTCCATTCAGATGTCCGCATGATTTTTACGGATCCACTGATAGATGGATCGGATGGATCCACTGATAGATGGATCGGATCCGCAAAACACATACAGGCGTCTCCCTGGAGCCTTCCAGGGGGGGTGATCACCCCATATAGACTCCCTGATCACCCCCCTGTCATTGATCACCCCCCCCCTGTCATTGATCACCCCCCCCCCCCCCCTGTCATGCTGCATTCAGATGTCCGTATGATTTTTACGGATCCACGGATACATGGATCGGATCCGCAAAACACATACGGACATCTGAATGGAGCCTTACAGTGGGGTGATCAATGACAGGGGGGTGATCACCCCATATAAACTCTCTGATCACCCCCCTGTCATTGATCACCACCCCTGTCATTGATCACCCCCCCTGTCATTGATCACCCCCCTGTCATTGATCACCCCCCTGTCATTGATCACCCCCCTGTCATTGATCACCCCCCCTGTCATTGATCACCCCCCTGTCATTGATCACCCCCCTGTCATTGATCACCCCTCTGTAAGGCTCCATTCAGACATTTTTTTGGCCCAAGTTAGCGGAATTTATTATTTTTTTTCTTACAAAGTCTCATATTCCACTAACTTGTGTCATAAACTAAAATCTCACATGAACTCACCATACCCCTCACGGAATCCAAATGCGTAAAATTTTTTAGACATTTATATTCCAGACTTATTCTCACGCTTTAGGGCCCCTAGAATGCCAGGGCAGTATAAATACCCCACATGTGACCCCATTTCGGAAAGAAGACACCCCCAGGTATTCCGTGAGGGGCATATTGAGTCCATGAAAGATTGAAATTTTTGTCCCAAGTTAGCGGAAAGGGAGACTTTGTGAGAAAAAAATAAAAAATATCAATTTCCGCTAACTTGTGCCAAAAAAAAAAAAATTCTATGAACTCGCCATGCCCCTCATTGAATACCTTGGGGTGTCTTCTTTCCAAAATGGGGTCACATGTGGGGTATTTATACTGCCCTGGCATTCTAGGGGCCCCAAAGCGTGAGAAGAAGTCTGGTATCCAAATGTCTAAAAATACCCTCCTAAAAGGAATTTGGGCACCTTTGCCCACCTAGGCTGCAAAAAAGTGTCACACATCTGGTATCGCCGTACTCAGGAGAAGTTGGGGAATGTGTTTTGGGGTGTCATTTTACATATACCCATGCTGGGTGAGATAAATATCTTGGTCAAATGCCAACTTTGTATAAAAAAATGGGAAAAGTTGTCTTTTGCCAAGATATTTCTCTCACCCAGCATGGGTATATGTAAAATGACACCCCAAAACACATTCCCCAACTTCTCCTGAGTACGGAGATACCAGATGTGTGACACTTTTTTGCAGCCTAGGTGGGCAAAGGGGCCCATATTCCAAAGAGCACCTTTCGGATTTCACAGGTCATTTACCTACTTACCACACATTAGGGCCCCTGGAAAATGCCAGGGCAGTATAACTACCCCACAAGTGACCCCATTTTGGAAAGAAGACACCCCAAGGTATTCCGTGAGGGGCATGGCGAGTTCCTAGAATTTTTTATTTTTTGTCACAAGTTAGTGGAAAATGATGATTTTTTTTTTTTTTTTTTTTTCATACAAAGTCTCATATTCCACTAACTTGTGACAAAAAATAAAAACTTCCATGAACTCACTATGCCCATCAGCGAATACCTTGGGGTCTCTTCTTTCCAAAATGGGGTCACTTGTGGGGTAGTTATACTTCCCTGGCATTCTAGGGGCCCAAATGTGTGGTAAGGAGTTTGAAATCAAATTCTGTAAAAAATGACCTGTGAAATCCGAAAGGTGCTCTTTGGAATATGGGCCCCTTTGCAAACCTAGGCTGCAAAAAAGTGTCACACATCTGGTATCTCCGTACTCAGGAGAAGTTGGGGAATGTGTTTTGGGGTGTCATTTTACATATACCCATGCTGGGTGAGAGAAATATCTTGGCAAAAGACAACTTTTCCCATTTTTTTATACAAAGTTGGCATTTGACCAAGATATTTCTCTCACCCAGCATGGGTATATGTAAAAAGACACCCCAAAACACATTCCTCAACTTCTCCTGAATACAGAGATACCAGATGTGTGACTCTTTTTTGCAGCCTAGGTGGGCAAAGGGGCCCATATTCCAAAGAGCACCTTTCGGATTTCACTGGTCATTTTTTACAGAATTTGATTTCAAACTCCTTACCACACATTTGGGCCCCTAGAATGCCAGGGCAGTATAACTACCCCACAAGTGACCCTATTTTGGAAAGAAGAGACCCCAAGGTATTTCGTGATGGGCATAGTGAGTTCATAGAAGTTTTTATTTTTTGTCACAAGTTAGTGGAATATGAGACTTTGTAAGAAAAAAAAAAAAAATAATCATCATTTTCCGCTAACTTGTGACAAAAAATAAAAAGTTCTATGAACTCACTATGCTCATCAGCGAATACCTTAGGGTGTGTACTTTCCAAAATGGGGTCATTTGTGGGGTGTTTGTACTGTCTGGCCATTGTAGAACCTCAGGAAACATGACAGGTGCTCAGAAAGTCAGAGCTGCTTCAAAAAGCGGAAATTTACATTTTTGTACCATAGTTTGTAAACGCTATAACTTTTACCCAAACCATTTTTTTTTTACCCAAACATTTTTTTTTTATCAAAGACATGTAGAACAATAAATTTAGAGCAAAATTTATATATGGATATCGTTTTTTTTGCAAAATTTTACAACTGAAAGTGAAAAATGTCATTTTTTTGCAAAAAAATCGTTAAATTTTGATTAATAACAAAAAAAAGTAAAAATGTCAGGAGCAATGAAATACCACCAAATGAAAGCTCTATTAGTGAGAAGAAAAGGAGGTAAAATTCATTTGGGTGGTAAGTTGCATGACCGAGCAATAAACGGTGAAAGTAGTGTAGGTCAGAAGTGTAAAAAGTGGCCTGGTCTTTCAGGGTGTTTAAGCACTGGGGGCTGAGGTGGTTAAACGGTCAGAAACAGACTCCATGAGGGTGATATGAGGGCCCGACGTCCACAGGTGGGGGTTGTGCTTACAGCCCAACACCGTGCAGGACGTTTGGCATTTGCCAGAGAACACCAAGATTGGCAAATTCGCCACTGGCGCCCTGTGCTCTTCACAGATGAAAGCAGGTTTACACTGAGCACATGTGACAGACGTGACAGAGTCTGGAGATGCCATGGAGAACGTTCTGCTGCCTGCAACATCCTCCAGCATGACCGGTTTGGCATTGGGTCAGTAATGGTGTGGGTGGAATTTCTTTGGAGGGCCGCACAGCCCTCCGTGTGCTCGCCAGAGGTAGCCTGACTGCCATTAGGTACCGAGATGAGATCCTCAGACCCCTTGTGAGACCATATGCTGGTGCGGTTGGCCCTGGGTTCCTCCTAATGCAAGACAATGCTAGACCTCATGTGGCTGGAGTGTGTTAGCAGTTCCTGCAAGACAAAGGCATTGATGCTATGGACTGGTCCGCCCGTCCCCCAGACCTGAATCCAATTGAGCACATCTGGGACATCATGTCTCGCTCTATCCACCAACGTCACGTTGCACCACAGACTGTCCATGAGTTGGCAGATGCTTTAGTCCAGGTCTGGGAGGAGATCCCTCAGGAGACCGTCCGCCACCTCATCAGGAGCATGCACAGGCATTGTAGGGAGGTCATACAGGCACGTGGAGGCCACACACACTACTGAGCCTCATTTTGACTTGTTTTAAGGACATTACATCAAAGTTGGATCAGCCTGTAGTGTGTTTTTCCACTTTAATTTTGAGTGTGACTCCAAATCCAGACCTCCATGGGTTGAAAAATTAGATTTCCATTTTTTTATTTTTGTGTGATTTTGTTGTCAGCACATTCAACTATGTAAAGAACAAAGTATTTCAGAAGAATATTTCATTAACTCAGATCTAGGATGTGTTATTTTTGTGTTCCCTTTATTTTTTTGAGCAGTGTACATGCTATCTATACTTATTCATGTTATTTATATTCTTACAGTTTTACCTCAAATACTCCTGTTTTGCCAATAAACAAGTTAGACTACAAAGAATAGCCCTCTTATTTGTAAGACAGGAATGGTTTATGCTGAATGTCAGACTGCACACTGTGTGAACGTGTATGAAGACAGAATAGTAAAACAGATGCTAGTCACCAACGATAGTGGATCTGACTACATGGAGCCACCATCACACACGCAGTCCTGCGTATAAGATTGCAGCGGCTGCCATACAGTCACAAGAAGTGAGAGTGCAGCCCCCAACAAGTACAGCACAATCCAGACCTCACTGAAGTCCGTTTCTACAAGCTGCTCTAGCAAGTCCTCAATAAAAGAAAAGGCTGCTCTCGCCCGTGCAGAAGCTGAGGCTGCAAATAAAAGGTCTTCCTTTGCCGCACAAGAGATGCAACTAAAGCTAAGGCAAGCATATCAAGAGACAGAAAGAGCATGCGTGCAAGTGTCAATGGAAAGGGAGAGAGTACGCCTGGAAGAAGAGAGTACGCCATCGAATGTCAATAGAAAGGGAGAGAGTACACCTGGAAGAAGAGATAGTACGCCGTCAAGCATCAATGGAAAAGGAGAGGGTACTCCTGCAAGTGTCACTGGAGAAACTCGCCACAGAGAAAGAAGCGGCAGCCGCAGCGGCCAAAGCAGAGTTCCTAGAAGCCTTGGAGTTCCCCGAATCCGAGAAACACAGCCAAGTACTTGGGCCAGACCTAGATGAACAAGATCCAACACAGCGTGTTTCAGAATATGTCCAAGGGACACCCTTCGTGTCAGAACAGTATTATACAGACTTCCCTAAGCCAGAAACCCCTAAAAGGTATGGTGATACACCACACATGCAGCATAACAACAACACACCGGGTAGAATTGGCGCTAACCAGGCCGCCATTGACTTCGCTTAGTTCTTTGCTAAACTGGAGCTGGTTACCAAGGGACTTATAAAGTTCACCGATTGCCTCGAGAGCTACAGGGCATGGCGAGCCTCCTTCCAGAACGCTATAAGAGACTTAGTTCTTTCCTATAGTGAGGAGTTAGAAGAGGGACATGTGGAAATCTTGTGCACTGATTCCCAAACTCTTAAGCATCCACAGTCTGAAAAAGATGACGATGGGAAACGGCAATTAGTGTTTCACGAGGTGGATGATGATGACGAGACACAGTTGCCAATAAGTCAACGGCAATTTGTGTCTCAAGAGGTTGAGGATGAGACACAGTTGTCAATAAGTGAGGTTCTTGTTAGGTCAACAAGTCAGGAGGATGACCAGAGTGAGGAAGTGGAAGAGGAGGGGGTGGACAATGAAATCACTGACCCAACCTGGGAAGGTGGCAAGCGGAGCGAGGACAGCAGTACAGAGGGGGAGGAATCCGCAGCACCGCAACAGGCTGGAAGAGGCAGTGGGGTGGCAAAAGGGAGAAGGCGGGCCACACCAAACAGGCCCGCAACTGTTCCCCGGGAACAACCCTTTGCGGCAATATCCCTTGCCAAGGGGTAGGTGTTCCGCAGTCTGGCACTTTTTTGAGGAAAGTGCGGACAATAAAAAAATTGTCATTTGCAACCTGTGTCATACCAAAATGAGCAGGGGCGTGGACACTAGCAATCTCACCACCACTAGCATGATCCGTCACATGGCATCAAAGCACCATAATAGGTGGGCCGAACCCCTGGGACCACAATCAGTGTCTGCGGGTCACACCACTGGCTCCTCTTCCCCTGTGTTACGTGCTGGCCAATCCCCTGTCCAAGATGCAGGCCCAGATGCCTCCTGCCCTGCACCTGGACCTTTGCAAGCACCATCAGCTAGCACATCCACTTCTGTGTCCCAGCGCAGCATACAGATGTCCATACCCCAGGCCTTTGAACGAAAGTGCAGATACTCAGCCACCCACCCACAGGCCATAGCACTAAATGCGCACCTTTCCAAATTGCTGGCCCTGGAAATGTTGCCATTAAGGCTTGTGGACACTGCAACTTTCCGAAGCCTGATTGCGGCGGCCGTCCCTTTTTACTCAGTCCCCAGCCGCCGCTATTATTTCTGGTGTGCTGTCCCCGCCTTACACCAGCATGTGTCCTGTAACATCACGAGTGCCCTGACCAACGCAGTTATTGGGAAGGTCCACTTAACGACTGACACATGGACAAGTGCTTTTGGCCAGGCACGCTACATTTCCCTGATGGCACACTGGGTGAACGTTGTGGAGGCCGGGAGCAAGAAGTACCTTGGGATAGCACAAGTGCTACCGACGACAAGGATTGCGGGCCCTACTTCCATCAGGATTTCCGCCACCACCTACATTAGTGGCTGCAACCCCCCTTCTCTTCCTCCACCTCCTCCTCCACTTCCACCTCTGAATTGTCGTCTTACAGCACCAGTCAGCCATCAGTCAGTAGCTGGAAGCAGTGTAGCATTGCAGTGGGGAACAGGCCGTGCTGAAACTAATTTGCTTAGGTGACAAATAGCACACCACCGCAGAGCTGTGGCAGGGTATAAGGGACAGCTCAGCAGCAGGCCCTCGCCCCTAATGTTTTAGATGGTCAGATCAGCAGCAGGCCCTCGCCCCTAATGTTTTAGAGGGTCACCAGCAGGCCCTTGCTCCTAATGTTTTTGAGGGTCACCAGCAGGCCATCAATCTTCATTTTTCAAGTGTGTGTATGATGCCCTCCTTTATGTGTAATAAAGGGTGTATTGGAGTGCCGATTCCTTGTAATTTATGGCAGCTCTTTCACTTAGTGCATAGGCTTTATGAGTGTAGGAGTCCCACTACCTGAACAATTGTACCACAATGTGAATGAGGCCCTCCTTTATGTGATATACAGGTTATTTCAGAGTGCCTCTTCCTTGTAGGAAACAATGTTTCCTAACAAATTTTCCTCTAAAATCGATTTTATCTTCGGTTTTGTGCGTATTATTGTCAGTCTGTTAAAGTGGCGTACTACTCAGACTTTTCCTGTGAACCAGACACGCTCCCCTCTTCAGAGCAGGGGGTGCCTGGTTTAATGCTCTGGTTCTCCCATTGACTTCCATTATACTCGGGTGCTCTCTGTAGAGGACCCGAGTATCCCAAAGTGTTCTACTTGAGCACCCGAGCATTTTGGTGCTCGATCAACACTAACGTCCTTCTCTATTCCAGCCATGTCACAGCAGTTTCCTGATCAAAGAATTGCCACACAGGGCTCCTGTGCCTTGTCCTTTTGCAGATCCCTCCTGTGAAGACCACACCTGTGATGTGAGCAAGATCACTTAGGGTGCACAGTTTTCCACAGGACAAGAGAAGACAACAGGGTCGCCATGTCCATTGAAGACAGGCTGTTCTTGGAGATCATGGCTCAAGGAATAGTAAAAGATAAATCAAAAAGCTGGGTCGCACCTTTACCGTTTAAACCCCGGAGACATCGCTTACCTAACAACAAATAACTTGTCTACAGTTGATTCATCTCCCTCAAGCACAAACTTCAGAGGACACAAGAGACGAAAGAACATTTCTTTACCTTCATGGAAAGAATATTCCAGAACAAACATGCAGAAATGGCACCCACGCTCCAAGACTCCGAGGACTGTTTGTACTTACCCATATTTGGTGTGTATCATCCTAAAAAGCCAGGGCAGATAAGAGTAATATTCGACTCGAGCGCCAGGTGAGAAGCCGTCTCGCTAAATGATGGCTTACTGTCTGGTCCAGACCTCAACAACAGACTTCTAGAGGTACTTCTCCGCTTACGCAGATATTCCATAGCATTTATGGCCGACATACAACAGATGTTCCACTGCTTCTTCGTCAAGGAAGAACACAGAAACTACTTGAGGTTCTTTTGGTACCGCAACAACGACCCCAATGAAGACATTATAGAGTACCGAATGAGAGTGCACATCTTCGGAAACAGTCCTTCCCCTGCAGTTGCTATTTACAGTCTCAGACATTCAGCCCGAGAGGGTGAAGCAAAGTATGGGTCAGATGTCAGATCCTTTGTGGAAAAAGATTTTTACGTGGATGACTGCTTGAAATCCACACCCACGAACGAGACCGCAATCAGTCTCCTAAAAAGGGCTCAAGAAATGCTCCCTCTATCTAATTTGAGGTTGAACAAAATCTCCTCCAACAGGCATGAGTTAATGGAGGCCTTAAAACCCCAAGACCATTTAAGTGATCTAAAGGACTTGGATCTTAGTACCGATTCACTTCCCATGCAGTGGAGCCTCGGTTTGCTCTGGGAATTAAAGGCAGACACATTCACCTTCCAAATTAGCAAGGAAGAAAAGCCCTTCACACGCAGAGGAGTTCTGTTCACCATAAACACCTTATATGATCCTCTGGAATTCATAGCGCCTGTGACTATTCAAGGAAAAATGATGTTAAGAGACTTCACCACAGAGACTGGGATGAACCGCTTTCAGCGGACAGGTTGGAGGAAGCCTCTCAAAGCTTTGACCAACCTTCACGTGGCACGAACCTATGCTTTTGAGCCATCAACTGAAGTCAAGATGCAAAGACTATACATCTTCTGCGATGCTTCAGTCAAAGCAATTGCTGCATTAGCATACCTAAAGACCATTGACGTCAAAGAATAATGCCATATAGAATTTGTAATGAGACCGACCAAGCTGGTGCCACTCCGCGAACACACAATTCCCAGACTGGAGCTCTGCGCTGCTATGCTAGCAGTGGAGTTGGTTGAACTTATAACATCAGGAATGAACCTGGAAATAGAGGAAGTTGAGTTTTATATCGACAGCAAGGTAGTCCTAGAACAGGGATCAGCAACCTTCGGCACTCCAGCTGTTGTGAAACTACAATTCCCAGCATGCTCCATTCATTTCTATGTAGGTTCTTAGAAGAGCAGAGCAAGTATGCATGCTGGGAGTTGTAGTTTCACAACAGCTGGAGTGCCGGAGGTTGCCTACCCCTGTCCTAGAATATATTTACAATGAACCAGACTCTTTTATGTCTACATCTGCAATTGGGTGCTAAGGATCAGGAGATCCACTTGTCCTACACAGTGGCACTAGATGCCTACACAGCATAATCCTGCGGACCATGCGACTAGATCCATCGGACCAAGCCACCTTAAGGACACAACATGGTTTACGGGTCCTGCATTCCTGTATCGTTCAACATCTTTCAGTACCAGAGCCGACACATTCAAATTGGTAGACCCAGATGCAGATGAAGAAATCCGACCTACAGTATTTGTTCTACGTACAGTGACTTTGAACCACCAACTCAAATCCCATTGTTTCAACAGGTTCTCTGCCTGGATTTTGCTCATTTTTGCTATAGCCTGTGTAGTTCATATAGCTCAGTCCTACAAGTTGACATTACCTGTGAGCCAGAAGCCCTGAAAAGGTTGGCATCACTGCAAACACGCCTGCTAATTTAGAAAAGGCCAAGAACATAATAATTCGGACTATGCAACATGAATGTTAACCTAAAGAAATAGACTTACCTCAGCGAGGGCCAAGCAGTCTCCAAGGATTGCGCTTTGAAAAAGCTTGATCCCACCATTGACCAAAATGGATGGCTAAGAAAGAAGGATTCAGTAGTGGCGTCTGTTGACGCCAGACGGGGATTGTTCTGCCCAGAAGAGTTAGAGAATGATTCTATTTCACATCAGTCAGGGTTTGGTATTCCTGTAATGATTAATATGGTAATAGCACCATCTACCTTGTTTTTCTTGTTTCAAAGACTGCTGTATTGTGGGTGGTGCAAAGCATTGTGGGAGTGCAAAGCATCCTGGGAAAGAGAAGTCTCCAGGACACAGTACAGAGCTTTCCTCTTGCATATCTCCTTCTTAAATTACTCCATCCTGATAAAAACATATCTGGTAAGAGATCTATCTTTGTTTCAGGGACATTATGTTATACAGAGTTGTTTAGTTAGTTATCATTGTCTCAGGGAAGTTGTCATACTGTTAGATATTAGACATGCAGTCTTATGTTAGGCAGCCATTTTACCATGTACTTCAGTGTTATGCAAATGGTATAGTACATGCTATCTATACTTATTCATTCATTTGTATTCTTACAGCTTTACCTCAAATACTCCTGTTTTGCCAATAAACAAGTTAGACTACAAAGACAGTCCTCTAATTTGTAAGACAGGAATGGTTTATGCTGAATGTCAGACTGAACACTGTGTGAACGTGTATGAAGACAGAACACCTCATAGTAAAGACCAAAGGCTCCTTTAGACCTGGCAGTTCATAATCTGTAGAAATCTAACCATGGCACAGAGGATACACTACCCAAGACCATGACAGATATTTATTGGGACACATATTATAACTCTTGCTATCAGACCATAGTTTATGCCATCACATGCACTATTTGACAGATGGAACTGCTTCTTATCATTCCAACACATGTTCAATATGTCCATACTGTATATGTAACCAGTCTTGCTCCATGTCATTTAATCTCAGTAGGGGAATTATCTACCTTATGTCCTGGATGTTATAAGGATGTTGCAGTTTATTTTAAAGTGTACTTGCATGGAAGAACATTATTTTTATCGGGGGAGGCACTAGCTGTTGGTGGACAGGATGCACTTCATGAAAGGGAAAATTGCACACAAAGTTTCAGGGTGGTGCTGTCTACCACTGAATGCAAAATCTGTATACTGTATATCAGAAATAAAATGAGCCATTCCATGACTTATATGTTGAAACATAGATGATTTATTTTAGGACCTTTATAGCATTTCATCCCATCTGATCGGAAGCTTCAAAAGAATGATGTAACAGCTCCTTTCAACTCCCCAAACCCTGTCACATTTCACCCTACTTGGGAGGGCTTTAAACCAAAAACTTACATACAGCACTTATCATTTTTCAGCCCTTGATCAGAGGCAAGGGGGGCTATTTTGTGGGTTTAGATGCACAGGGCCAAAATATGGGAAAGTGCCACATGCCCAGGCCCTCCACCACCTTGGGGATCTAGAGCTCCGCTCCTACCAGTTCTTCTCAGACACTTCCAGCACCAAGACATGGATGCTTGAAAATATCAGATCAACCTGCAACAAAAATGTAAAGGCTTTAGAATGTAAATATGTGTAAGGATCTTCCTATATTGCTATAGAAGAATGGAGATAAACAGCTGCCAGACACATCTTGCTCTCAGATGAACACATGATCAGCCATGTTATATTACAACATGGTGACACTGGCTGTTCTTATACACATTTTTATGTGCATCTCAAGTGCTATTGAAGAGGTGCCACCACCAAATGTCTTGCCTCTTATTACAGCCCTGCAGATGCACCCACTATGTTCTCAATGCTCCAAAGTGAAAGTATCCATATGACCTTAGATAGGAATGCACATTTTTTGCTGCATCCTAACAAGTCCTAAACATTTTATTTATTTAGATCTAGTATTCTCTTAAGATGTTGCCATTAATTTCTGTGGGTTTTCAGGAATATCATAATTCCTTACATAAATATTTTATTGAATAGGCCAATTGCCTTGTTACTCTACAGAGGGTGATAACAATTATTATCATTTATTTACAATGTTGCTGTGTGCTGCCTCTGCGATACTCAATGGAGGAGCACAATTCCAATAAAATATAGTTCAAGAGCACTATTACAGCAAAGAGGCAAGAAAAATGTAAATGTGAAGTAGACGAAGATGGCATAGATAAGTAAACATCTGAACAGTCAAGGGCATTGCGACCTACAAACCAGTACCAGTACAGGGTGTCCCATTTTAACTTTTTCAATAGGGCTCTCTCTCTCTCTCTCTCTCTCTCTCTACTAGTTACAGCTTTGCTTTCATGGTTGGAATACAACCAAAAAGACATCTACCTGTCAGAGCTAACTTGGTAGCCATAGTGTTGTCATGCCACTAATTTGCGCTGATCAGCTGCATGTATATATTAATTACAGATGATTACCTTAGCCCATAGTGAATAGATCCACCAACAGCAATTTCAGAACAGTTTCTGTGTAGGATCATTTTTCTACAATTCACATGAAAAGATAGATAATAAATAGATGGGTTGATAGATAAATAGATAGATAGATAGATAGTGTAATGGCAGTGGTTATGGACCCACTGTACAAACAAACTGGTTTGGCTTTGAGGTAGCACTAAGGGCGTTATCCTGGCAGTGCCCTGGTTTTCACCCTTTAACCCCTATACAGGAATCTGTTCTTCACCGCAGGGGAGCTATCAGGCCGCTACCTCTTGAGATAGTCCCAGTGTACTTTGCAGCTGAACCACTGAGGTCAGAGACTCTGGTACAAAGCACCGAGGGGTCAGGCAATATACATAATCTGGAGACAGGCCAAGGTCAGGGAAGGAGGCCTACAAACAATCCAATAAACAAGTCTAAGTTCAGGGCAGGCGGCAATGGGGCAATATGCAAATAAGCAAACTAAGGTCAGGACAGGTGTCATGGAATCAGAATCAGTTGTGAGGCAGCAGTTCAGTACATGGGTAGTCAGACAAAACATAGCGCCTTTGCTGGTAAGCTAGAAACTAGAACCTAAAGCTCAGGGACCCTGTCACTGGGGAGGGTACCTTAAGTACATAGGACGACCAGCCATTGGCTGGGTAAGGATTTGGATATGCATGCGCTGGCTCTTTTAGAGACCAAGAATGAGTGCACTCCATGTGGAGCAGGTCTGAAGGCCTTTAGACCAAATGTGTAGACCGTGGCCTGCAGAGGATGCCAGCAGCCGGAACCATCACAGGAAGAAACAAGGCAGTGGCGAGCAGACGGTACAACAGATAGATAAGAGGTAAATAGATAGATAAAGTGGTGCTTGAAGGTTTGTGAACCCTTTAGAATTTTCTATATTTCTGTACGATTTCTGTGTATCTTTGGCAGAAGATACAACATGAGTGTCCTTGGACATGTAATGGTCAGAAATTCTCTGAGTCTCTCATCAATCAGACCTCCCTGTATGGCCTCATCCAACAAATGTTTGATGCGCTTTTCTATCTACCATTTTGGATCATATGTCAATCTTTTATATACCTGTGTGTCATTAAGTTGTCTTATTGCCTCATCAATGTATTTATTAGTGTCCACATTAGATTTAAAAACACGTTTTAACCAACACAGGTACACGATCCGGAAAAAACAGATGGACCTACCGGTCTCTAAACATTTCACAGAATTAGGACATTGTGAGAAGGACATCAGGTGTATGCTCATTGACCATATTCCAACCTCTCGCAGAGGGGGGGGGGAAGGGTTTTAGGACTTAAAAGATGAGAAATTGAATGGATTATAAAATTAAATACATTAAAACCAAATGGACTGAACGTAGATTTCAAACCATGGATTTGTACTTAAATATAGATTGATGGATTTCCTCTTGATACATTTGAGACTGTCAGATATCTTCCTCTTGTGGACATATGTGGGTGCAACTTTTTTATATGTTTTTTATCATCTCTTGCAGATTATACAATGTCATATAAAACAGAAGAAAAATGAAGACCAGTGGAGACCTTGGATACACATGAGGATATAACTCTGAAATTGAACTGCTTTGAATGAAAGAGACAGTAATCAGTATCTAGTAATATTATACATTATTATGCTTAGATTTAATGAAGTATGTGGGATATAGTGGATTTTCATTTGCATCCTGTTCAGGATATGGTGGATACAGAGGTGATCGTATAAGGGCGATCTATTATTATTGATTTATTTCATGGTGATATGGAGTGTGGTGGATAGTGGTGGGTCTGGTGTCTAAAAGTAGTGTTGTGCGCGAATATTCGAATATCGAATTTATTTAGCGAATATCGGCACTTCGCTAATTCGCGAATATTTCGAATATAGCACTATAAATTCGCTATTTCGAATATTCGTGTTTTTTTTTGTTTGTTTTTATTGTTATATTTTTTTCTTTCCCACTTCCCAAAAGTAGTTCTTACCTGTCCTGAGGATTCCGGGCTTCCTGGCTGCTCCAGTCAGTGCCCATTGCCGCTTCTGCCGACTTCCGTGCTCATGGAGCGTCCCCATCACCATGGGAATGCCTCCATACTAGAATGTACTGTCGGATGTGAGAATTAAGTTGAAATCGCAATTCGATTATTATAACTTGAATTAATCGAATTGCGATTTCAACTTGGCACTGCTATATTCCATATTCATTAACTTTGTTAATTCTAGCAAGCAGACCCATTAGAAACACAGCTCTAAGTTGAAATCGCAATTCGATTATTATAACTTGAAGTAATCGCATTGCGATTTCAACTTAGACCTGGTTTACTATGGTTGGCTTGGTAGAATTATCAAAGATGACGAATATGTCGAATGTATTCGTCATATTCTTCAAAACGAAGATAACGAAGTATTCTCCATCTTCGTTTTAGCTCCATATTCGTCAACTTTGCTAATTCTAGCAATCAAATAGGAAAGTTGACTATAGAGACAGCTGTGTTTAATTCGCTATGCGATTATATTACTTTGCTTTTTAAAAAAAAAAAAATAGAATAATTATAATAATTATCAAGTATTATAATTATTTTATTTATTAAAAAAAAAAGCAAAGTAATATTATCGCATAGCGAATTAAAAACTTAGCTGTCTCTAGTCAACTTTCCTATTTGATTGCTAGAATTAGCGAAGATGACGAATATGGAGCTAAAACGAAGATGGAGAATACTTCGTTATCTTCGTTTAGAGGAATATGACGAATACATTCGTCATATTCGTCATCTTCGCTAATTCTAGATATCAAACCAATAGGAAAGTTACCTTAAGTTAAAATCGCAATACGCGATTATTTAAATCGCATATTAATCGCGATAACTAGAATAATGACAAATATTCGATTTCGACGAATATGAGACGAATATTCAAGCGAATATTCGTGAATTTCGTCGAAATCGAATATGGCACCTCCCGCTCATCACTATCTAAAAGTAGAGACAAGACAACCATTGCCCCCTCAGAGATACCGAGGTCTCATTGCTTGGTGGGACCAGATATCAATGACTCCACTGTCACAATGGATCTTTCGATATTCACAGTTTTTCCTTATAGAATGTGACAGGGAGTTGACAGGCAATGGTGGGTACTGTGTCTATAATGGATATGGGACAACCATAGCTGTCCCCATCAGCTACTTTTTTCATTGGTAGTGTGATTGGACGCCGATGACTCCATTGTTACAAACAGCAAGCTAATCCACTTCCTACATATATACTATTTAGTTACTTGTGTTTCTTTATTAAATGGTTCCTGTGGGAAGAAGAGGCAATTAGAGATATAGGTTTTCTAGGACCTTTCATTTGATCATGTGACTATACCCTGATGAGCCCTTGAGTTGCAGCGCCTGCGAGACATCAGGTGATTACTAAGAGCCTAGTCACATGGGACTTTAGCCATATGACTTATGTTATGAAGAATGTGACTCCCAGTACGCTAATACACACGCGCCACCTAATAATGTAGGAGGCGGCTACAATATGACGTCCCTATGGGGAAGCCATGTATGCGTTCCAACGATGCGCTCCAAATGGAGCGGAAGTAGGAAGCACACATCGCGCAAGCGTATTGACATAGAGCCCACGCCGAGATCTTCATGTGAACCAAGGTATCCATTATGGTCAGGACGAATGTGTTTTTAATCATGTTTTTATGGATCACTTGTGCACTAATTATGTAATCAATATCTTCACCTGAACATGAATTATATATTTATATGAATTTAATGTATTTATTCACATTTAATTGCACTAGTTGATAAAATCCGATCTTTATAAAAGAATGTATTTTTTGGAAACTCACTCATATTGCACTGTATTTATATTGCTTATTTTATACTGTTTTACTTAGATTAAATTAATCAAGATTTAAATTGATCACCCTATTTATATGCTGTTATACCTACTATTTGTATCACTGCTTGAGGAAGGTTCCAGTGTGCGGACCGAAATGTTGCATTGGTGAATAAGAGTCACATTTAATTTCCTTTTTTCGAGTGCCGTGGAATATAAATTTTTAGATAGATAGATAGATAGTGTGACATAGTGAGGGGTTGTGTCTGGCAAGTCAGCTATTTTCCTCCCAGCATGTGCTACTGGGCTGATTTCCAGACAGGTAAGGTCAGATACTGGATCGGATTTTCAGTACCGGTCTGGGTTTTGACAGCACCTGGCTGTTCTTAAATAGGCAGCTGGCCTCAAAAGCCAGGTCTCTGTTTTTGGGATCTGACGCTTTGTGCCATGCTGGAGGGCTGAGAGCCGCACGCTGGGGAAACAGGCCCCCTAAAGCCTGCTGTGGACTACTGGAGGCAGAACTGCAAGCAAGGTGAATTGTGTTATATCAACTTTCCATTGTGTGTGAATTAACACCAAGACTGCAATGTTACGTGCTGTTTTGTGCAATTGCCTCAAGTGTGAATAAACACTGACGTTTTGTACACTGACTTGTATTTTGCCTCTGTACTGCGCCCGCTTACCCTATCTACCAGAGCGAAACCCCACAATTGGTGGAGAATAAGGGCAAAAGCAGCGAGGCTGGCGCAAACGCCGATATTTTAGATTTCTGCATTCTTCAGGCACGGTTGTATGTCATACATTAAACCAGCTGTATTACAACCAGTGCCCCATGACAAAATGGAGGCTGTCGCGAAGGCCCTCATGGAGGCTAATCTGCAGCAGCGAGAGACAAACCTGCAGCAACGCGAGGCTAATAAGCAGCAGCAGGAGACTAACTAGTTGCTGCTACAACACGTGATGGCTTTGCAGACAGCAGGAGCAACCCCAAACGTCAACGATGCCTAGAAAGCAGTCAGTGCCACGATTCCTAAGACCTGCAGACGACGTCGAAACCTACCTGGCAATGTACGAGAAAGTGGCCATCAGGGAAAAGCTACCCCGTGACCAGTGGGCTGAGGTTGTCGCTCCATTCCTGGCATCCGATTCCCAGCGGGTGTATTTCGGCTTGCCGGATGATCAAGCGGCCGACTACCAAAAAGTAAATGGTGAGATTTTGGCAAGACTGGGGGTGAATGTGTTGGTCCGGGCCTAGCGGGTACATCAGTGGGGGTTTAAGCCGGCTAAGCCTGCGAGGACCCAGTATTATAACTTACTCCACCTCTTGCAAAAGTGGCTACAGCCTGATGTGCTGAGTTCCACGGCTATGCTGGATAGACTATTGGCTGATATGTTCTGGGGGGCTCTGCCACCCCCTCTTCAGCTCTGGATCGGCCAGGTGTCTCCTGGCGACGCCCTAGAAATGGTGGACCTGGTGGAGCGCTACAAAGCTACTAAGACTGTTACAGGGGGTTCTTTTGGGAGGGGGCAGTCAAACCCCGTAAATCTCCATTCCAGACCCGGCGACTTGTACCAACCAAACCCACCCGGGGTGTACCCTCTAGAGACCTGGCTCTGATAGTCTTCTGGCGGTGTTAGGAGCCGGGCCATGTAAGAGCTGACTGTCCCCATCAGGTGGAACCCATGGATACTAACTATGGCTACCGTCAGTCGCTATATGCCAGAAAGCTGTGTGCAGCAGGTACCCCAAAAACTCTAAAGCACCTGTGCCAGGTGGAAGTAGGAGACACTACAGCAGAGGCTCTGATGGATTCAGGGAGTCTGGTGTCCCTAGTAAGGTCTCCGCTGGTACGGTCAGCGGAGTATTCTGGCCGGAAAGTCGGGGTCATGTGCATCCATGGAGACTTAAAAGACTATCCCACCGCACTGGTGTCTCTAACCCCAGGGGGCTGGCAGATGGACTTACAAAGTGTCAGTTGCCACAAATTTACACTATGAACTTATAATGGGGAGAGACTTCCTGGCACTGTGGCCTGCTATGACAGTGACTGATATCCATGAGACAGGGGTAACACTAGCAGAATGGCCCGGCTCAGGGGGAAGACCAGAACCCTTGGAACCTTAGACCAAAGGGCCAGCGGTAGGGGTAACCGCCACTTCGGTGATTGTGATGGTGGGAGAGGTGAAGGACTTGCCGCCGGGTCCTGAATTGGCAGACCTCAATGTCTCCGGGGATAATTTTGGTACCGCCCAACGTCGGGACCCAACCCTATCCCGCACCTGGGAAAATGTGTTAATAGTAGATGGTGAACCACAACAACCTGGGGCAGAGTCAGTGTTTCCCCTTTTGTGGTTCATTAGAATATGTTGAATAGGGTAAACCAACTACGGGGTGAGCCTATTGAACAGTTGGTGGCCCCCAAAGCTTATCGCAAGCTTGTGTTAGATCTAGCCCACCAACACATTCTCGGCGGTCACCTAGGGCTGCAGAAAACTCAGGATCCTATTCTACAGCGGTTTTACTGCCCCAGCATATTCAAAGAAGTGGAATAGTTTTGTAAGTCTTGCCCGACCTGCCAGATAACTAGCCCCCAGCCACATTTCCGTAGTCCCTTAGTACCTCTCCAGATTATCGAAGTGCCGTTTGACCGAATAGCTATGGATATCATAGGCCCAGTACCGAAGTCCGCCAGAGGGCATCAACACATCTTAGTCATTCTAGACTACGCCACTCGGTACCCGGAGGCGGTGCCACTGCGACATACCTCGGCCAAACTAATAGCTAAGGAGTTAATGGAGATGTTTTCCCGAGTAGGACTACCTAAAGAGATTCTGACCGACCAAGAGATCCCTTTTATGTCCAAGGTGATGAGGGAACTCTGTAAGTTGCTGCACATAAAACAACTACGGACGTCCGTTTACCATCCGCAAACGGATGGTCTGGTAGAACGGTTTAACCAAACATGAAAAAATATGTTGAAAAAGGTAGTGTCTAAAGATGGGAATGACTGGGACCTCCTTCTGCCCTATTTCATGTTCGAACCTTTCGAACTACTATATGGCAGACACCCTCGCGGTCTCTTGGACGTGGCCAAAGAGGCGTGGAAACAACAACCCACTCCACATAAAAGTGTCATTGAGTACGTTACCCAGATGCAAGATCAGATAGAGACAGTGTTGCCTCTTGTTAGGTAGAATATGGAGGCAGCTCAGCGAGCCCAGAGTCGGGTCTATAATCGGCAGGCTCGGGTCCGGATCTTTAAGCCTCCATTCACAATTTGCGGATCCGCAATGCACTACGGACATGTGAATGGAGCCTTACCCGGGTGATCAGGTTTTGCTTCTGGTGCCGACCGCATACAGTAAGTTCCTGGCTAGGTGGCAGGGGCCCTATGAGGTACTCGAGAAAATTGGAGATGTAAACTACAAGGTACAGCAGCCAGGGCGGCGAAAGCCGGAGCAGGTTTACCATGTGAATTTACTAAAACCGTGGAAAGATAAGGAAACCTGTACAGAAGACAGCACGCGGCCACGATTTCTAGGAGAAGTGGTTCCGGACCCTCTGTCTGATGCAAGAGAGGCGGCTGCCACAGTAAAAATTGCTGACAGCCTCTCCTCTAAACAGACTCAGGAGGCCAAGGAGTTCGTTAGTCGGAACACGGATGTGTTCTCGGACCTCCCTGGACGCACTTCCATAATCCAGCATGACATTGTCACTGAGCCTCAGGCAAAAGTCTGCTTAAAACCATACCATGTACCCGAGGCTCAGCAACAAGCCATATCGGATGGGGTGCAGCTAATGTTCCAACTAGACCTTCATTGAGGAGTCAAAAAGTGAGTGGGCCAGTCCTATAGTATTGATACCCAAGCCGGACGGGACGTTGCGGTTTTGTAACGACTTTCTAAAACTTAACGAGATTTCCAAATTTGATGCGTATACCATGCCCCGGGTGGATGAGCTCATCGAGATTAGGACAAGCCCGGTATTTTTCTGTTTTGGACCTCACCAAAGGGTACTGGCAGGTGCCCTTAATGGAGTTTGCCTTAGAGAAAACTGCCTTCATCACGCCTGAGGGGTTGTATCAATATAAGGTCTTACCCTTTGGTCTGCATGGTGCCCCCGCCACTTTTCAGCGACTAATGGACATTGTGCTTCATCCACATCGTCGGTACGTTCGGCTTACCTGGACAATATTGTCATCCACAGTACCCACTGGGAAAGTCACCTACCCAAAGTGCAGGCTGTAGTGGACTCCCTTCAGAAAGCTGGCCTAACTGCTAACCCAAAAAAATGTGTGATAGGCTTAGAAGAGACTAAGTACCTGGGGTATGTCATTGGGTGCGGAGTCATCAAACCCCAAGTGAACAAAATAGAGGCTATACGGAATTGGCCCCGACCTGTCACCACTAGGCAAATAAAGTAATTCCTTTGAATGGTGGGCTATTACATGAGGTTTGTTCCCCACTTTGCTAGTCTAGCCGCGCCCTTGACAGTGACAAAAATCAGTGATGGTAAGATCCGACTGACTTGATCCAAAACTAAGGAACCAACGGGTAAACCCTGTAACAACGCTAGCGCTCTCCCTAACTGCTCAGCCTATGCAAAAATCTCAATGGTAGAAATTTGCATACCCTCGTTCCTCGACTGTATGACACCTGAACACCCTATAATAGTGAGGGGACACGACCACCGGCTCCCTACACTTAATACGGAGGGAGTCAGGGTCACCTCGGATCAAGCAAACAGGAAAACAAAGATAAATGAACAGACTTATCTGTAGAAGCATCAGTTGTAGCATCCAGCATGCACACACTCCAGGAAGTTGTATAAACCACAAAGTGATGCAGTATGGGAGGGGATTTAAAGGGATGCAATCAGTACAACTAGATAACAGCTGAGAGAGGGAAACGAGATGACAAAACGAAAGCAAAACAAAAGAACCTCAAGCAGGAGGTTCTAAAGAACGTCTGTCAGAGCTTTACAGATGTCTGGCGGTGACATGTACTGTCTCAGGAAGTCAACGGGGAGGAGCATCCCATTGTCTTACTAAGCCGCAAACTCATCCTAGCCAAAACCAGGTACAGTATAGTAGAGAGAGAGAGTGCCTGGCTATCAAGTGGGCACTCGAGTCTCTCCGCTACTATTTGTTGGGGAGAAAGTTCCGCCTGGTGACCGACCACTCCCCTCTCAAGTGGATGAGCCAGGCCAAAGACAGGAATGCCCGGGTCACCAGATGTTTTTTGTCTCTGTAGAACTTTAAGTTCTCGGTAGAACACAGAGCAGGCCGGTTGCAGGGAAACACGGATGCCCTGTCCCAAGTGCATTGTCTGGCATGTGTCCCCCCCTCAGGGTTGACACAGTGAGGGGTTGTGTCTGGAAAGGCAGGTATTTTCCTCCCAGCATGTGTAGTGTCCCACTACGTAAGGGTGGGCACTACTAAGGGTCATGTTGCCCCACCTCCTGTGGGAAATTGCTATGGTATTTTATATTGCAATGTAATGTATAATGTCATGTTAATTCCTGTGTACCAGCCTGTTAGGGGTGTAATTTCTCCTCCCAAGCTGTAGAGGGAGCTAGGGTACCCCTTAGTATATATAGTTAGGCCCAGACAGGAAGTAGTTAGTTCAGTTTAATCCATGAGGCTAAGTAGCTCAGGCTAGCCTGCCTGAGGTCCCTGAGCCAGAGAAGCTCAGAAGTTAATCCAGTTGCCTCCTGAGGATATCTAGCACCTTGAAAAGTATAGTGCAGAGCCACTTTTATCCAGCCAAATAGAAAGCTGAAGGGCAGAAGGATATTTACAGCAAGAGGATTATATACCAGAGGAAGATTTCCCTACCCAAGGATAAAGCCAGCAATAGGGCATACGGGCCTTGGTGAAAGCCAGACAGGATCTGAGGAAAGTACAGCCTGATCTGTAAGTGTTATTCCCTCTCAGTATCTTGCAAATACTTTGCCTGCCATTTGTATGAAGCCTGCCTGTATTCAACATTATAAATATGGAACTAACTGAAGACTGTATATAGTTGGACTGTTCACTAAAAATAAGTTCTAGTTCACTATTCCTACAACAAATCGGTGTGCCACCGTTACCGGCACTGGCGTCACAAACTATAAGGGATCTTGCCACAGGCACACTAAACCCACAACACCCAGGGCACCTCACCTACCACCTGGCCTGGTCCCTATACACAGAGAGTGCCCCAGAGGATCCATGTGCCAGCCTCTCCATCACTGCTGTATGCCTGCCCAGGGTATATAAAAACTGTGAGTACCAAGAACAACCCTCGGTTTGTTAACTACCCCTGTGACCTCACATTCGCTCACCCTGCAGGGTTGCGTACTGCACATGAGCTGCTGGGCTGATTTCCAGCCAGGTGAGGTCAAATACCGGACCGGATTTTAAGTGCCGGTCTGGGTTTTGACAGCACCTGGCTGTTCTTAAATTGGCAGATGGGCTCAGAAGCCAGGTGTCTGTTTTTGGGATCTGAGGCTTTGTACCGTGCTGGAGGATTGAGAGCCCCACACTGGGCCCCTAAAGCCTGCTGTGGACTACTGGAGGCAGAACTGCCATCAAAGTGACTTGTGTTATATGAACTTTCCATTGTGTATGAATTAACACAAGACTGCAAAGTTACGTGCTGTTTTGTGCAATTGCCTAAAGTGTGAATAAACACTGACGTTTTGAGTTAAGAACTTGTATTTTGCCTCTGTACTGCGCCCGCTTACCCTATCTACCAGAGCGAAACCCCACAATAGATAGATAGATAGATAGATAGATAGAAAGATAGTTAGATAGATAGATAGATAGATAGATAGATAGATAGATAGATAGATAGAGAGAGAATAAATAAATAGGTAGATAGATCTTATATGTAACAGAGTTAATGACTTCATAGTGGAAACTTGTGACATCACATTGCTAATTCATAAATAACATTTCAGTTATTTATGTGCGTATGTAAAATGAAATCTGTGTGATAACGCTGGGATATTTTATTCACAGCTTTCTCTGCTCTCAATCCATTTTGTGGAGAATAAACACCTACCTCCTTTTGGAAGCCGCTGTGGAAAAATATAATAAATAATCAACATTGTAGCTTAGCATCAGATATTTCCCCCTACTGGGGTTTAATGATGCGTTCAAATCGCCTGAACTGCTCCAGATATCTCAGCGTTGGTAACTTCATGAAGCCTGGACTGGAATTTCAGATACTTTGACTGAATGTCAAATGTGCAGAGTATTAAATAAGAGGCCGTCTAACCATTCACCTTTTCATGCATGCACACAAGTAATACGAGGGCGTTGTGAGCGCAGAGATTTCTATGAAATATTTAACTGGAGAATAAAAACAGCCCTCAGGGCATGGAACAGCAAGTTACATTCATTTTATTACTAAAATAGTAGTAGTCACTCTAGTATGAAGAAATACTGTACTACAAAGTCTGGTGACAGTGTTTATAGTGGTGCCCCTCTGCCACATAAGACACCACTATTATACATGGCACATGGTAGGTAGGGGTCCCACTGCAGATTTTGCATTATCAAGCCATCATGTGATTGATCATCAGCAGTTAACCTCCTTGTTGCTGGTTTCCATGTACAGTAGTAGCAGATTTATTTCCACACTCTACAGTTTGAAGACAAAATGACAAATAGTGAACCGTGCAAAACAGATTATTATTACAGAGATGCTACAGTTGACGTGCTCATTATATACTGTAGCTTAGTGCTAATCAAAAGTCAGACTTCTCGTTAACAAGGAACTGTCCGCACTAATCACATGTCTGGATTAATAAATACTTTGCTCTCCCATGAAATAACAGTTTTGGAGGATCTTTTATTAGAACTTTCTTCAGCTCCTCTATTATTCCTACTAGAAATGTAAAAAAATTAACAACTGTGCAACACCATTCCCCCTATTCATTGTGGCATGTTATTACACTATCCAATAAGTACTGAAAGTGTCAGACTGTGTAAGGACTATGAAACTGGCTGACCTGTTACATGTGCGCTTGGCAGCTGAAGGCATCTGTGTTGTTTCTTGTTTATATGTACCTGCATTGCTGAGAAAAATTATGGGGCACATTTATTAAGACCGGCGTTTTAGACGACAGTCTTAATAAGGCCCTGCGTTGGCCTCTTTATAACTTTTGCGCATCCAGCTTCTAAATGTATGCTAGCTTCCAAGCTGTCTTACATTTAGACCTAAATGGTAAACGAGATGGGCCTTCCAGCCCGTCCCCTTCCTTACCCATGCTACACCCACAATTTTAGACCTGGTGTGAGCGGGGTGAATTCGCAACAGTTAGTATGATAAAATATAGGCATATTTCAGTATAATAAATGACCCACTATGTTTTAATATATGCAAATAAGCCTCTAAGAGCAACGGGGGCGTTGCCGTTACTCTTAGAGGTTCAGCTCTCTCTGCAACTGCCGCGCCCTCTCCACTGTTATTGACAGGGCCAACTATGATGATGTTTTCACTGCCTTGCCCTGTGAATCAAAGTGCAGAGGATGCAGCAGTTGCAGAGAGAGCTGAGCCTCTGGGTGTAATGGCAATGCCCCCGTTGCTCCAAGAGGCTCATTTATTAAAACATCATTTTTCTCAGCAATGCGAACAAATATGAACATGAGACCAACACAGATGCATTAAAGGGGTTGTCTCACTTCAGCAAATGGCATTTATCATGTAGACAAAGTTAATACAAGGCGCTTATTAATGAATTGTGATTGTCCATATTGCCTCCTTTGCTGGCTGGATTCATTTTTCCATCACATTAGACACTGCTCATTTCCATGGTTACAGACCACCCTGCAATCCATCAGTGGTGGCCGTGCTTGCACACTATAGGAAAATGCGTCAGCCTCTCTGGTGGCCAGGACCATGGGAGCGCACATAGGCTGGTGCTCAGGGGCGGACACAGACAGCAGAGGGCCCCTGTGCAAAGTATGTACCTGGGCTCCCCCCCCCCCCCCCAAAAAAAACAACCCACACAGATATATAAATATATACGTGCAAAATAAAAAAAAATCTTGTTAATATGGGTCAATATGTTTATATATTTTTTTCATACTAGGTCACGCCTCTAACTCCTCCCAAGGCCAGCACATAGTAGTAACGCCCACACTATGCCCCCTTCACAGCACTTATGCCCAGATATGTGCCCCCTTTCACAGTAGTTATATCAAGATATGTGCCCCTTCACAGTAGCTATGCCCAGATATGTGCCCCTCACAGTAGTTATACCAGATATGTGCCCCTCACAGTACTATGCCCTAATATGTGCCCCCTCACACAGACCCATTGAAATGAATGGGTCTGGATTCAGTCTGGAGGATATGCATTTGCTGCACACATCGCATCCAGTAGGAAAATTCGCTATTGAAAGAGGATTTAATCTGACATCACACGTGGAGGGACACCGGTGCATGCTATCTGCCGACACCAGACAAAGCAACCATGCGACGCTCAGCAAGTATCGTACGTGGACCCTTCTGATTTGATAAATGTTGGGTATCGGAAATGTTTTTGCTCTTTCTCCGTGTCTGATCAGAAGAACCTGAGGGGGTCATTTATTATCCCGAAATACGCCTATATTTCAAGTGCAGTCACCGCAATCTGCGACTTTGCCCCGCTCACGCCATGTCTAAATGAGTAGACATGGAAGGGGAGGGGCCGACAGGCCAGTCTCATTCACCATTTTCTACGCCTGGTTTAGGGGTAGAAAATGATCTACATCTAGAACTGGAACATCTATAACATGTAGAACTGGCGGAGGATCCGCCAAAGTTATGAAGAGGCCGGCGCCTCTCCATAACTTCGGCGGAAGCACCGCCAGATATAGGGGTTATTAAGATCGGGGTCTAAAACGCTGGTCTTAATAAATGACCCCCTGAGCGTCTGAGCAACACTTTTAACCAATTTACACGACACGAACCATATGCATTTTGTGATCTGCAAATTACGGATGACGTCCATGTGCCATCTACCTTTTTTTTGCAGACCCATTACCTAGCCTGCATGTTGGGGACCAGTATAGGACATGTCACATTTTCTATCCTTTGGGGAACAGACATAAGGATGCAGAAAGCAAATGACTTCTATGTGCTTTCCATATCCGTATGTCCGTTCTGCACAAAACAGAAAATGTGACACGTCCTATACTTCTATACAAAATGCAGACTGCAGACTTAAGTCAATGGGTCTGCAAAAATATGCATATCGCACATGGACCACATCCATATCTTGCCGATCCACGGACCGCAAAATACATGAGTGTGGGCCAGGGCCAGTCACAGGAGGGCCAGAGGGGGGCAGGGGTGATGGGTGGAGTAAAAAAAATAACATACCAAGTGTCAAGTTCAGTGTCTGGCAGGGACAGTGGGCACAGGGGCCACCTCCAGTTCTTACTCGCTTTCTCCTGAGTTGCTGGTTTGCTGCAGGCCTCACATTAAGCACCAACTCTGAGGTGCTGAAAAGCTAGGAGAGGACCAGATGTGGGTGAAGCTACCGATGGGGGCTACCACCATCACTAGATGGGGGCGGAGCTACCGTCATCACTAGACGGGGGCGGAGCTACCACCATCACTAGAAAGGGCGGAGCTACCGCCATCACTAGATGGGGGCGGAGCTACCATCATCACTAGACGGGGGCGGAGCTACCGACACAGTGAAGTGGCTCAGCACAGGCCTGCCACAGGAGGCAGGGCGATCACAGATACAGCTCAGGACGGGCTGCCCAGGCCCTGCTGCTCAGAGCTGTGGACGGCACAGCGAGTCCTCAGACTCAAGACAGTGAGCCGCAGTTTGCCAGGGGGGGCCCCTTCTACATGCTGGTCGATGGAGTTATGAATGGTGAAGCTGGGAGCGGGCGGCTCTCTGCTTCACCATTAGAATAATCAGCTGTCTGTGCGTCCTGTGGAGGGCCCCCTCCCCCGCTGGGCCCCTGTGCAGCTGAACCGGCTGCACAGGCGGTATGTCCGCCCCTGCTGGTGCTTTTTCCTATATTGTGCAAGCACGACCACCATTGATGGATTGCGGGGTGGTCTGTAACCATGGAATTGAGCAGTGTATAATGTGATAGAAAAATGAATCCAGCCAGCAAAAGAAGCAATATGGACAATCACAATACATTACTAAGTGCCGTGATAAATGCCACTTACTGAAGTGAGACAACCACTTTAAGCTGCCAAGTGCACATGTAACAGGTCAGCCAGTTTCACAGGTAGAAATATGCTTACAGATGTCCATTAACACTCAGTGGTCTATTTATTCAAACTTTGCCAGGAGAAATAACAAAGGAATGGCACAACGCAATGTTGTAAGTAAAGATGACCTAGCATTGTTATTTCATGGGGAATGCAAGTATTTACTGAACCAGATATGTCAGGAGGAGTGAGGGGTCCCCTTTGAAGGTCCTCATTTTCTTTTGCCTTTTTTTTCTCTGTACAGTATGGAAACAATTCTGATGATACATGGAAACTGTCAGTGAGTAGGTTAACTGCTGATGTCAGATCTTCTGATAGATGTAGGTGTAGGGTAAAAAATATACATAAACCTCTCAAATGTATGTATACTAATGCCAGAAGCCTGACTAATAAAACTGGGGAGCTGGAATTAGTGATGTGTGAGGAGGACTATGACATAGTGGGAATAACTGAGACATGGCTGGATGATAGCTATGACTGGGCAGTTAATGTACAAGGTTACAGTCTGTTTAGAAAGGATCGTCAAAACCAGAGAGGGGGAGGGGTCTGCCTTTATGGAAAGTCCTGTCTAAAGCCCACACTCCGTGAAGATATAAGTGAGGGACATGAACATGTGGAGTCACTGTGGGTAGAGATACATGGAGCTAAAAACAACAATAAATTACTAATAGGAGTTTACTATAAACCACCTAATATATCAGAGTCCACAGAAAATCTATTACTAAACGAGATAGACAAGGCAGCAAATCATAATGAGGTGGTTATTATGGGGGACTTCAACTACCCAGATATAGACTGGGAAACTGAATCTTGTATATCTCATAAGGGAAACAGGTTCTTGGCAATAACCAAAGACAATTACCTTTCCCAACTGGTTCAGGACCCGACAAGAGGGACGGCCATACTGGACTTAGTATTAACCAGAACAACAGATGTGCAGGTCGGGGGACACCTGGGAAATAGTGACCATAAAGTAATAACCTTCCAATTATCATTCAAAAGAGCGTTTCTACAGGGAGGAACAAAAATACCAAACTTCAAAAAAGCTAGATTTAGCCAACTAAGAGAGGCCATAGGCCTAACTAACTGAGACAAAGTCCTCAAAAATAAAAATACAGCCACAAAATGGGATCTCTTTAAAAACATCCTAAAATCTCATTGTGAGAGGCACATACCGTATGGGAATAGAAGGTTAAGGAACAAAAAGAAACCAGTGTGGATAAATACAACTGTAAAGAAAGCAATAAATGACAAAAAGAAAGCATATAAATCACTAAAACAGGAGGGTAGCACGGAAGCACTGAAAAACTATAAGGAAAAAAATAGAACATGTAAAAAACAAATAAAAGCGGCCAAACTAGAGACCGAGAGATTAATTGCCAAAGAGAGTAAAACTAATCCTAAAATGTTCTTTAATTATATAAATGTTAAAAAGTATAAATCTGAAGGTGTCGGCCCTTTAAAGAGTAATGAGGGGGGAGTCGCAGAGAGCGACGAGGAGAAAGCAAAGCTGTTAAATATTTTTTTCTCCAATGTATTCACTGAGGAAAATAAACTGTCAGATGACATGCAGAATGTAAAAATAAATTCCCCATTAAAAGTGTCCTATCTGACCCAGAAAGAAGTACATCAGCGACTTAAAAAGATTAAAATAGACAAATCGCCAGGACCGGATGGCATACACCCCCGTATCCTAAGGGAATTAAGTAATGTCATAGCCAGACCCTTATTTCTGATATTTGCGGACTCTATACTGACAGGGAATGTCCCACAGGATTGGTGCATGGCAAATGTGGTGCCAATATTCAAAAAGGGTCCAAAAACAGAGCCTGGAAACTATAGGCCGGTAAGTTTAACATCTGTTGTGGGTAAACTGTTTGAAGGTTTAGAGCATCTCAAGGGAAATAAGCAAATAACGCCATATCAGCATGGCTTCGTGAGGGATCGGTCATGCCAAACTAATTTAATCAGTTTCTATGAGGAGGTAAGTTCTAGACTTGACAGCGGCGAATCAATGGATGTCGTATATCTGGACTTCTCCAAAGCATTTGACACTGTACCACATAAAAGGTTAGTATATAAAATGAGAATGCTCGGACTGGGAGAAAACGTCTGTATGTGGGTAAGTAACTGGCTCAATGATAGAAAACAGAGGGTGGTTATTAATGGTACACACTCAGATTGGGTCACTGTCACTAGTGGGGTACCTCAGGGGTCAGTATTGGGCCCTATTCTCTTCAATATATTTATTAATGATCTTGTAGAAGGCTTGCATTGTAAAGTATACATTTTCGCAGATGACACTAAACTGTGTAAAGTAATTTACACGGAAGAGGACAGTATACTACTACAGAGGGATCTGGATAGATTGGAGGCTTGGGCAGATAAGTGGCAGATGAGGTTTAACACTGACAAATGAAAAGTTATGCACATGGGAAGGAATAATGCAAGTCACCCGTACATACTAAATGGTAAAACACTCGGCAACACTGACATGGAAAAGGATCTAGGAATTTTAATAAACAGCAAACTAAGCTGCAAAAACCAGTGTCAGGCAGCTGCTGCCAAGGCCAATAAGATAATGCGTTGCATCAGAAGGTGCATAGATGCCCGTGATAAGAACATAGTCCTACCACTTTACAAATCGCTAGTCAGACCACACATGGAGTACTGTGTACAGTTCTGGGCTCCTGTAAACAAGGCAGACATAGCAGAGCTGGAGAAGGTCCAGAGGAGGGCAACTAAAGTAATAACTGGAATAGGGCAACTACAGAACCCTGAAAAATTATCAAAATTATGGTTATAAAAAGACGACTGAGGGGAGATCTAATTAATATGTATAAATATATCAGGGGTCAGTACAGAGATCTATCCCATCATCTATTTATCCCCAGGACTGTGACTGTGACGAGGGGACATCCTCTGCGTCTGGAGGAAAGAAGGTTTGTACACAAACATAGAAAAGGATTCTTTACGGTAAGAGCAGTGAGACTATGGAACTCTCTGCCTGAGGAGGTGGTGATGGTGAGTACAATAAAGGAATTCAAGAGGGGCCTGGATGTATTTCTGGAGCGTAATAATATTACAGGCTATGGCTACTAGAGAGGGGTCGTTGGCTACTTTCACATTCGCGTTTTGTGCGGATCCGTCATGGACAGATCCGTTCAGATATAATACAACCGTCTGCATCCGTTCAGAATGGATCTGTTTGTATTATCTTTAACATAGCCAAGACAGATCCGTCTTGAACACCATTGAAAGTCAATGGAGGACGGATCCATTTTCTATTGTGCCAGATTGTGTCAGTTTGGCTCAGTTTCATCAGACAGACACCAAAACGGGAGTTATTTTGATTGCCTGATTGGAGTCGGGAAGGAATTTTTTATTCCCCTAAAGTGGGGAAAATTGGCTTCTACCTCACAGGGTTTTTTTTTTTGCCTTCCTCTGGATCAACTTGCAGGATAACAGGCCGAACTGGATGGACAAATGTCTTTTTTCGGCCTTTTGTACTATGTTACTATGTACTATGTAGATAGGGTTAAGGTTATGCATTATACCTTGGTGCTAATAGTCTTAAAGGTAAGACACTGCTTATGTGATGTGGAGTTATGTATTAAATAGATCCATCAACAGCAATTTGTTGATGGTTTCAGTGTAGAAAAAGTCATTTTATTCTACACTGCACAAGTAAAGTTAGATTCATAGATGCATTAACAGTACATTAACCATTATAGACCAGTGAGTTTAGGTCTAATGGAATTTTTCTATGATCAAAGTAAGGTCTGAGCCAGAATGGTCTTTACCATGGTCATCAAGGATGAACAGAAACTTCAAAGCTAGAACAAAAACTTCAAAGTAGAATTGAAGACCACTGGTCAAATGGCCAAATTTCTATGACAGACAATGAAATCTGGCAGAACTCGACAAAACTCATACCAGCCTGCGAGATTCAGAGAGACCTGAAAGGTTCTGCTGACGTGAAATATATTTTTATAAAGCTAAAAGATTGCCCTTCCAAATCCTCATTAGTTTTCTCTTAGTTCAGCAGCAATAAAGGAGGGAAGACTTCAAGAGAAGAAAGATATCACACCAGCTACAAAGAGGCGAAAAACACAAATGCACAAATAACTTTAGTAGGATGCTCAGAGGGGAAGATAAATGGAGGGTGGGTGGACAGGGAGGAGATGAATTGCTGGAGTGGGGGTCTCAAGTCAGAGATCCAGCAAAAGTAAGATGTAAAGACACTGCTCAATTTCTCCTGAGGGACAGTCATGTCAGCCCAGCCCTGCTGCTCAAGCAATTGTATAGTCTATTGGGATTGAAAATAGATTTCTTTGTGAGTTCAGTATGTGTGACTTGCCTCCAGTTCTCTCATATTGATTCCTTTTGTGAACCATTGCTTGGAATAATGAGCCTGTATAAATATGCAAGTGAGGTATCTGAGATAATGCTGCCATACCACAGTAACCACTGGAAAGGTGAACTTGGGTTTTCAGAGAGTCAGACCACCCAAACCAACGTCTTGAGAGCTACCCAACCAATAGCTCTTGGTTTTTCCACATATGGCACACTAGCAGAGAAGCTTAGAGCCAAAAAAGGATACAGTGGGAGATAGCTCTGGCATGGAAAGCCTAAAAACTATGAGGTGGGTGACTCTTTATATGTACTTTAGTTGAGGACACCACCAAAGCCAATGATGGGCAACTTTAAGAAAAAATTCAAGAGCTATTGAAAGATGTGGCTCTCATGGGGCAATCACCTCAACAAAGCCATTGATGGTCGAGTTGTAGTGAAAAACTCGAGAACTATATAAAGGAGTGGCTCACATTATATTTGTTAGGGCCACCACCAAGTAACATAAGTACCATAAGTAACATAGAGTAGAGCACTCCGGAGCTATTGTATGGGGTGGCTATTGAGACATTTTTGGGTCCATCACTTATGGGTAATTAGTACATTGAAAGGCCACACCACGCCACAGGCACAGCACCGCAGCAACAACAACAGCCACCATGCAGTAGTGCACTATGTGAACATATCGCAAAAGCTCACCTTTCCATGTGGTCTCAGAAAACTGACTGAGAACAAGTAGGTATAAAGGTGACACCACAAGCGGGCAAGCCAAACCTACTAGTGGTCACCAGTGGCAGCACCATTTTATCATAAAAATCATGCAGTCATTGGCTGCCACGGTTGGGTGTGGCTTGGACCTGTTTGGCAAGCCACACCATCTAGCCTAACACACAACCCTTATTTGTCTAATACCAATAAGGGCTTATGCAAATTGCAGATCTGCAAAACACGGATCTCGGCTGCGTGCATGCTGCCATTTTCTCTTTCACTTTAATAGAAATGTCCTATCCCTGTCTGCACAACGGACAAGATTAGGACATGTTCTATCTTTTTTGCTGGGCAGCGGAACAGATGTACATATATTTTTACAGCACACGGTGGGCCGTCCGCATCTTTTGCAGCCCCGTTTAAATGAATGGGTGCGCATATAATTTTCAAAAAATGAAGATCAGATGCAGACCTAATATACAGTCATATGCATGAGGCTAAAACAATGCAGGGACAATGGGTGAAGTGCAGGTGCCAAGGAAACAACTGCAAGACATGGGCCGCATACTGAGAAATGGCTTTGCTCTATATAGACTCTATGGCCCTGATTTATCATACCATCACTCCAGAATTCTGGAGTCAAAAAGTCGCAAAATAGGACTTTTGCGACTTTTTTGCGCAAAGTGTGTGTGGTTAGCTATGTTAATGAGTTTATCATTGAGACTTTTTAAAAAGTCACAAAATAGTCGCAATCTCACTACAGGAGGAGGGTGGAGAAGGAAAACTGGAGGAGCTTCTCTAGACAAAAGTGTTAAAAAAAGGAAAAGCCAAAATTATCAAACAACCTTTGACATTTGATAAATGTAGCACAAAGTACTCCAACACAGACCCAAGCAAAACTGACTTCAAATATTCTCCTCATGATAAATTCTCCCCTTTATTGGTGCCTGTAACTAACTTAACTTGCCACTGGCACTGGATCTAATGATAGCGCATATAGTGAAATACTGTAGCTGCATGTCACATGGTTATATTATTGTACAGTTGTAATAGGTGATTATACCATTGCACTACCTTCCTATAAGCCTGCTGTCTTATGTGGTTGGGTGGGGTGTAGGCCTCAAATGTTGAGAAAGTATCATTTTGATTGATACTACAGTGGACCCGAGGAACTAGTGATGTCTTAGCCTTAAAGCGGTTGTCTGAGTGTTTAACCTCTTCAGGACACATGACGTACCGGTACGGCATGTTGTTCTGGTACTTATGGACACATGACGTACCGGTACATCATGTGTATTTGCGATCACCGCCGCCATGGGGCTGTAGGGGGGACCCGATGGCCTTCCTGAGGCATCGCCGCTGCCTTCCTGTGACGTGCCTGTGAGATCCAGCCCCCTGGATCTCAAAGGCCGGAAATTGTATGAGTAATTCTCACTGTATTACTCATACAGCAAATGCATTCCAATACAGAAGTATTGTAATGCATTGTAAAGGGATTAGACCCCCAAAAGTTCAAGTCCCAAAGTGGGACAAAAAATAAAGTGGAAAAAAAAAGTTTAAAAAATAAAGTTTTTCCCCCCAAAAATTAACAGTTTCAAGTAAAAATAAACAAATACGTAATTTTCCCCAAATAAAATTAAAAAAAAATTGGTAAAAAATAGGGGGAAAAAAAGTATACATATTAGGTATCGCAGCGTCCGTATCGACTGGCTATATAAAGATATCACATGACCTAACCCGTCAGATGAACACCGTAAAAAATAAAAAATAAAAACTGTGCTAAATAAACAATTTATTTGTCACCTTACATCACAAAAAGTACAACAGCAAGCGAACAAAAAGGCGTTTGCCCACCAAAATAGTACCAATCTAACCGTCACCTCATCCCGCAAAAAATGAACCCCTATCTGAGACAATCGCCCAAAAAATAAAAAAAACTATGGCTCAGAATATGGAGACACTAAAACAATTTTTTTTGTTTTAAAAAAGCTGTTATTGTGTAAAACTTGCATAAATAAATAAAAAGTATACATATTAGGTATCGTCGCGTCCATATCGACCGGCTCTATAAAAATATCACATAACCTAACCCCTCAGATGAACACCGTAAAAAAATAAAAACTGTGCTAAATAAACAATTTTTTGTTTGTAATAGCAAGCGATCAAAAAGTCATATGCACCCCAAAATAGTGCCAATCAAACCATCATCTCATCCCCCAAAAAATTAGACCCTACCTAAGATAATCGCCCAAAAACTGAAAAAACTATGGCTCTCAGAATATGGAGACACTAAAACATGATTTTTTTTTGTTTCAAAAATGATATTATTGTGTAAAACTTACATAAATAAAAAAAAGTATACATATTAGGTATCGCAGCGACCTTAATAACTTGCTCTATAAAAATATCACATGACCTAACCCCTCAGGTGAATACTAGTGTTGAGCGAACTTCTGTTTTAAGTTTGGCGTCTAAAGTTCGGCTTCCGGTTAGCGGAGAATCCCGATATGGATTCCGAATTCCGTTGTGGTCCATGGTAGCGGAATCAATAATGGCCAATTATTGATTCCGCTACCACGGACCACAACGGAATTCGGAATCCATATCGGGATTCTCCGCTAACCGGAAGCCGAACTTTAGACGCCGAACTTAAAACAGAAGTTCGCTCAACACTAGTGAATACCATAAAAAAATAAAAATAAAAACGGTGTAAAAAAATAGTGGTAGGTTGTGGTGGCTCACTTGCAAGTAGTTAAGGTATGGTGCTGCAAGCTCATATAGGAGGAATCACCCCACCCTCTCTTTAAAGGCAAATGTAGTAATAGGAAAATGAGCGAGCACTCATACACTTGGCAACCAAATTGACACGTGCAGAAAATATTTATTAAATCCCCATAAAATACAAGTAATAAAATTTATAAGAACAATGTAGCAATAATATACAACATTACAGTCACATATATTGTGGTAGATATGATCGATACTATATTCGATAAAAATATATTCAATAGAAATATTCGATAAATTGAATGGTAGAAAATTCAATGTTGAAATATTCGATAGAATATTCGATACCACTCAATAGTTTCAATAATATATATTTGTCACAGCCACTATCTCTGGCTGTGACCTTCCGTTCTTGCTCGTTCGGCGCTCCTCGCTGGAGTTCTGTTCCTGTGTGTTATTTGTGGTTCTGTATGGGTTAACTCCCCTGTGTGCCTATTTGGAGTTAATCCTCTGTCTGCTCCATGGGTGTGGTTTCTCTGCTGCACCTATAGAACCTGTATATAAGGCTGAGGATTCCTCAGTTCTGTTTAAGCTCTCCTGGTGTGTGTTGTCTTGTCCTGCTCCTGGTTTGTACTCTCCCTCCCATGCTGCTGACCCATGGGATCCGTGTCTGTCTGCCTGTGCTCTGTGGGTTTTCCTTCTCTGCTCATTGCCACTCCTGCTCCCTTGCGTGAACTTCTGCTTGTGTTATTAATTGCCCTGTTTTGTATTTACCTGTCTGTTATGTTTGCCTATGTGCCGTCAGTACCTTCTGGTACCTGTTGTCCATTCGCTCCTGCTGTCACTGTCTAGTTCACGCTCCAGAGTGGACCCTGGCAACTTCCTGCGGCAAAGCCTAACCTTACCTTCTGAGGCCCTAGTGAAAACCAGGAGTTGCTTAGTCACGCCCCTCTGGAGTATTACTAGACAGTGGCGCAGTGGGGGTTTTCTCCCACTGTGCTGACGGTACATAGAGCTCTTGTTTTGTCTGTGCTGCCTTCCCTGTTTTGTTTGTGCAATAAACTCTTATGTGTCTGTACCTGATTTCCGTTTGTTTATTGCATGACGACGCGGTGGTCTCTCCTGGGACCTCCAACTCGTGACAGAATGAACAAGTGAACTTTCACTGAGTTTTTTTTTGTTCTGTTTTCTGCTTATCTGTGGTGTGTGTGCATTCTGTATTTCTCTCTTTATGCTACCTGTAGGTCATGGATTTGGTTGCCTTGGTGTACAGGCTGCGGTGTTCTCCGTGTATGCTGGTTGCCAGGGGTGACGTCCGGTTTAACCTTTTGAGCTTGCAGTTCTGCCTACGGCCGTGTTTTCCTTTATCGGCGCAGGTATCTGCTTCTGGTCCTGGCCTCCGGAAGGGGGTGTCAGCATGTCTGACCAATTAGTTCTTGGCAGACATGCCATTCTCTGGAGGGAGAGTGGAGGGGGAGGTGTTAGCACACTGCAGTTCACCATGACTTTTGTGGCCGTGTAGGCTGGCTGCATTCCTCTTGGCGTACTGGCTGCGTTTACCGTGTAGGCTGGTTGCTAGGGGCTGCGTGCTGGCTGCGGTCGTCTTATGTGTTCTGCTTGTGTACCTCTGTACCCCTTTGATTCTGATTTTCATTTCCTGTCTGGTTCCTGTTCCTGGTCCCAATCCTCCGGAAGGGGGTGTCTGCATGTCTGGCCAATCAGTTCTTGGCCGACATGTCATTCTCCGGAGGGAGAGTGGAGGGGGAGGTAACTGCATGGTGCGGTTCACTTGACGTGTATGCCGTGTTGGCTGGCTATCTTCCCCTGGCGTACTGGCTGCGGACCCTCCGTGTAGGCTGGTTTTCAGGGGTTGGGCTGGTTGCGGTCGTCGTGTGTGTTCCTGCCCTTGTACCTCGTCACCCCTTTGATTCCTGTCCCCTTGCCTGATTTCTGTCCCCTTGCCTTCTTCCCCTTTTTGTTTGGGAGGAGAGGGGGGAACTTTGAGGGGTGGGAGTGTCACAGCCACTATCTCTGGCTGTGACCTTCCGTTCTTGCTCGTTCGGCGCTCCTCGCTGGAGTTCTGTTCCTGTGTGTTATTTGTGGTTCTGTATGGGTTAACTCCCCTGTGTGCCTATTTGGAGTTAATCCTCTGTCTGCTCCATGGGTGTGGTTTCTCTGCTGCACCCATGGAACCTGTATATAAGGCTTATTGCACACGACAGTATATTTTCACGGTCCGCAAAACGGGGTCCCGTTTTTCCGTGATCCGTGACCGTTTTTTCGTCCGTGGGTCTTCCTTGATTTTTGGAGGATCCTCGGACATGAAAAAAAAGTCGTTTTGGTGTCCGCCTGGCCGTGCGGAGCCAAACGGATCCGTCCTGAACTACAATGCAAGTCAATGGGGACGGATCCGTTTGACGTTGACACAATATGGTGCCATTTCAAACGGATCCGTCCCCATTGACTTTCAATGTAAAGTCTGGAGTCCCTTTTATACCATCGGATCGGAGTTTTCTCCAATCCGATGGTATATTTTAACTTGAAGCGTCCCCATCACCATAGGAACGCCTCTATGTTAGAATATACTGTCGGATATGAGTTAGATCGTGAAACCTCATTTCCGACAGTATATTCTAACACAGAGGCGTTCCCATGGTGATGGGGACTCTTCTAGTTAGAATATACTACAAACTGTGTACATGACTGCCCCCTGCTGCCTAGCAGCATCCGATCTCTTACAGGGGGCCGTGATCAGCACAATTAACCCCTCAGGTGCCGCACCTGAAGGGGTTAATTGTACTATCATATCCCCCTGTAAGAGATCAGGGCTGCCAGGCAGCAGGGGGCAGACCCCCCCCCCCCCTCCCCAGTTTGAATATCATTGGTGGCCAGTGCGCCCCCCCCCTTCCTCCCTCTATTGTAATAAATCGTTGGTGGCACAGTGTGCGCCCCCCCCCTTCCTCCCTCTATTGTAATAAATCGTTGGTGGCACAGTGTGCGCCCCCCATCGGCCCCCCCACTCCCTCTATAGCATTAACAACATTGGTGGCACAGTGTGCGCCCCCCATCGGCCCCCCCCCCTCCCTCTATAGCATTAACAACATTGGTGGCACAGTGTGCGCCCCCCATCGGCCCCCCCTCCCTCTATAGCATTAACAACATTGGTGGCCAGTGTGCGGCCTCCCATCTCCCCCCCCCCCCCCGATCATTGGTGGCAGCGGGTTACTAGCAATAGTACAGTATAGATTCATACTTACCTGGGATCTGCGATGTTCGTGTCCGGCCGGGAGCTCCTCCTACTAGTAAGTGACAGTTCATTTAGCAATGCGCCGCACAGACCTGTCACTTACCAGTAGGTGGAGCTCCCGGCCGGACACGAACATCGCAGCAGCAGCCAGCAGCAGGTAAGTATGAATCTTCTACTATTGTACTATTGCTAAGTAACCATGGCAACAAGGACTGTAGTAGCGTCCTGGTTGCCATGGTTACCGATCGGAGCCCCAGCAATTAAACTGGGACTCCGATCGGAACTCCGCTGCCACCAATGATGGGGGAAGGGGGGGGGGGAGATGGGAGGCCGCACACTGGCCACCAATGTTGTTAATGCTATAGAGGGAGGGGGGGGCGATGGGGGGCGCACACTGTGCCACCAACGATTTATTACAATAGAGGGAGGATGGGGGGGGGGGGGCGCACACTGTGCCACCAACGATTTATTACAATAGAGGGAGGGAGGGGGGGGCGCACACTGTGCCACCAACGAATAATTACAATAGAGGGAGGGGGGGGGGGCCGCACTGGCCACCAACCTATTATTACAATAGAGGGGGGGGGGGGCCGCACTGGCCACCAATGATATTCAAACTGGGGAGGGGGGGAGGGTCTGCCCCCTGCTGCCTGGCAGCCCTGATCTCTTACAGGGGGATATGATAGTACAATTAACCCATTCAGGTGCCGCACCTGAAGGGGTTAATTGTGCTGATCACGGCCCCCTGTAAGAGATCGGGTGCTGCCAGGCAGCAGGGGGCAGTCTTGTACACAGTTTGTAGTGTATTCTAACTAGAAGCGTCCCCATCACCATGGGAACGCTTCTGTGTTAGAATATACTGTCGGTTCTGAGTTTTCACGAAGTGAAAACTCAGCTATGAAAAAGCTTTTATGCAGACGGATCTTCGGATCCGTCTGTATAAAAAGTAACCTACGGCCACGGATCACGGACACGGATGCAATCTTGTGTGCATCCGTGTTCTTTCACGGACCCATTGACTTGAATGGGTCCGTGAACCGTTGGCCGTGAAAAAAATAGGACAGGTCATATTTTTTTCACGGCCAGGAAACACGGATCACGGATGCGGCTGCAAAACGGTGCATTTTCCGTTTTTTCCACGGACCCATTGAAAGTCATGGGGTCCGCGAAAAAAAACGGAAAACGGCACAACGGCCACGGGTGCACACAACGGTCGTGTGAAAGAGGCCTAAGGCTGAGGTTTCCTCAGTTCTGTTTCAGCTCTCCTGGTGTGTGTTGTCTTGTCCTGCTCCTGGTTTGTACTCTCCCTCCCATGCTGCTGACCATGGTTTGTACTCTCCCTCCCATGCTGCTGACCCATGGGATCCGTGTCTGTCTGCCTGTGCTCTGTGGGTTTTCCTACTTGTTCATTTACGTTCTCTCCCGTCTTCTTTCCTGTCTTTCTGTTATCTGTTCTGCCTGTTATGTTTTAGTTACTTTGTGTGTATTATTATGTCTGTGTTCAGCAAGCCTTTGCAGCAGAGTGGCATGACAAGGCCATGCAGTTTACTACTGGTGGAGCAAGTCCTTCTCTGCTCATTGCCACTCCTGCTCCCTTGCGTGAACTTCTGCTTGTGTTATTAGTTGCCCTGTTTTGTATTTACCTGTCTGTTATGTTTGCCTATGTGCCGTCGGTACCTTCTGGTACCTGTTGTCCATTCGCTCCTGCTGTTACTGTCTAGTTCACGCTCCAGAGTGGACCCTGGCAACTTCCTGCGGCAAAGCCTAACCTTACCTTCTGAGGCCCTAATGAAAACCAGGAGTTGCTTAGTCACGCCCCTCTGGAGTATTACGAGACAGTGGCGCAGTGGGGGTTTTCTCCCACTGTGCTGACGGTACATAGAGCTCTTGTTTTATCTGTGCTGCCTTCCCTGTTTTGTTTGTGCAATAAACTCTTATGTGTCTGTACCTGATTTCCGTTTGTTTATTGCATGACGACGCGGTGGTCTCTCCTGGGACCTCCAACTCGTGACAATATTATTACGGGTAGATTCACTGAGGAAGGGAGAGTGAATCTACCCGTAACGCGTATGGTGAAACAAGTGATGTACCTGCATTGAAAAGCCTCCGATAATACTGTATGGCCATACAGAAGAAAATTTCTACAGTAAAGGATTAACTATTCTTATCGTCGAAAGCTGCACCAAAGGAAATTGCGGAACAGAGTGGCAACTCCCGCGATCTTTGGAACTCCCGCAAAATTTAAACCAGCTTGCTGTATGGAGCGACTGAATAAGCCGGCAAATATTTAAAGCTCCATTGAAGCAATAGGGAGACAACAGACGCTAGACGGTAAGCCAAATATCGATTTAAAGTTTTCTTCGATTCAAAGCTCATATCGACCTTAAAAGGATATGCTATAAGAGACTTTTCACATTATCAGGATTCCTGTGGACACTTTATGAACATATTGCGCTCCCAGTGAATACACCTACAACATTTTCAGTGACATTCAGTTTCCCAAATTGGGATAGAGCGCTAGAAGATAATATCCCCTCTTTCCCAAATAACAGCATATACTTGAAGTTTTTTGGTGTGATATATATTATTGAATTTATCGACACTATTGAGTGGTATCGAATATTCTATCGAATATTTTAACGGTGTAAAAAAAGCCATTTTTTGTCACCTTACATCACAAAAAGTGTAATAGCAAGCGATCAAAAAGTCACACGCACCCAAAAATAGTGCCAATAAAACCGTCATCTCATCCCGCAAAAATCATACCCTACCCAAGGTAATCGCACCAAAACTGAAAAAATTATGGCTCTCAGACTATGGAAACACTAAAACATGATTTTATTTGCTTCAAAAATGAAATCATTGTGTAAAACTTACATAAATAAAAAAAAGTATACATATTAGGTATCGCAGCGTCCTTAATAACTTGCTCTATAAAAATATCACATGACTTTAACCCCTCTGGTGAATACCGTACAAAAATTAAAACGGTGTAAAAAAAGCCATTTTTTGTCACCTTACATCACAAAAAGTGTAATAGCAAGCAATCAAAATGTCACACCCACCCCAAAATAGTGCCAATAAAACCGTCATCTCATCCCGCAAAAATCATACCCTACCCAAGGTAATCGCCCAAATACTTAAAAAATTATGGCTCTCAGACTATGAAAACACTAAAACATGATTTTTTTTTTGTTTAAAAAAATAAATCATTGTGAAAAACTTACATAAATAAAAAAAAGTATGCATATTGGGTATCGCCGTGTCCGTGTGCCAAAACAGCTATTTCTTGTTACCTTGCCTCACAAAAAGTGTAATATAGAGCAACCAAAAATCACATGTACCCTAAACTAGTACCAACAAAACTTCCACCCTATCCCGTAGTTTCTAAAATGGAGTCACTTTTTTGGAATTTCTAGGGGTGCATCAGGGGGGCCATAAATATTGAGTTTTGTTTGGCTGTTAACCCTTGCTTTGTTACTGAAATTTTTTTATTTAAATGAAAAATTTGCCAAAAAATTGAAATTTTTTAACTTAATCTCCATTTGCCAATAACTCTTGTGGAACACCTAAAGGGTTAACAAAGTTTGTAAAATCTGTTTTGAATACCTTGAGGGGTGTAGTTTCTAGAATGGGGTGGTTTCTATGATGATTTTTCTGCCCACCATTTTTGGGTGGTTTCTATTATGTAAGCCTCGCAAAGTGACTTCAGACCTGAACTGGTCCCTAAAAATTGGGTTTTTGAAAATTTCTCAAAAATTGCAAGATTTGCTTCTAAACTTCTAAGCCTTGTAACATCCCCAAAAAATAAAATATCAATCCCAAAATGATCCAAATATGAAGTAGACATATGGGGAATGTAAAGTAATAACTATTTTTGGAGGTATTACTATGTATTATAAAAGTAGAGAGATAGAAACTTGGAAATTTGCAATTTTTTAAAAAAAATTGGTAAATTTGGTATTTTTTTATAAATAAAAAAATAATAATTTTGACTTCATTTTACCAGTGTCATGAAGTACAATATGTGACAAAAAAACAATCTCAGAATGGCCTGGATAAGTCAAAGCGTTTTAAAGTTATCACCACTTAAAGTGACACTGGTCAGATTTGCAAAAAATGGCCTGGTCCTTAAGGTGAAATAAGGCTGTGTCCTAAAGGGGTTAATACTGATGACCTGTCCTCAGGATAGGTCATCATTATCCGATTGGTGGGGGTCTGACCTCCACACCCCTGCCGGTCAGCTGGTTCGAGACACCGCGGCACTCTGTGAGCGCCACAGTCTCTTCCTTGACCTGTGACATCACGTTCATCGGTCACATGGCCTAGGCATAGCTCAGTCCCATTCAAGTGAATGGGGCTGAGCTGCAATACCAAGTAGAGCCACTATCCAAAGGTTGGCATTGTACTTGGTAAGCTAAGCTGCAGGGTGGATGTAGCTCTCACAGAATACTTGCGGCCTCTTCAAACAGCTGATCGGCGGGGGTCCCGGGTGTTGGACCCTCACAATCACATACTTTTGACTTATCCAGAGGATAGATCATCAGTATTAAACATTCAAACTACCTCTTTAAAGCCTATTCACGATTTAATGAAAAGTACCAAAACTTTCCAGTTCAGTTTGTCTGCACTTTTAAGATTCTTGCCTACTGTCAGTAAATCGAAACATTAATAATCTTACATGTAGGTGGTGGTTGCTTTTTATAAGTAAGATACCACAGCAGACATATGTTAGACATATGCCCTGTATGTATACCAAAGGGAAAACTGTGGATTCAAATGTCAAAAGCAGAAGACTAAAGATTATCTGCCAAAACAAGATTTAATAAGCAGGGGCATATGTAACGCCCCAGAGTGGCATTACCACTTCTTCACCCCGCTACTATCTAATGTGCTAATATCATGTCATCTTGAGTATTTATTTCAGGTCCTATACACTGTGCATTTCTAATGTTTGTAACTGTTATGTTCAAATGTAATGTGCCTGGTTCACCAGCAGGTGGCAGAAAATATGGCAGAGCTGTAATTATATAGAATGGAGCTTTCCATTCCATTCTAACCCCCCTCTGTGGAGGAGTGGGCGAGTCCCACTTCCTGCAGGAAGGGTGGGGACCAGTTTCTAGGAGCAGTCTAGCTTACCCCCTGCTAGGGGAAGGATAGTGTGCTGGGCACATCTCTGCTGAACGTGCCTAGGCCAAGCCAAGCCAGCCAGAGCACCTTCAGCTCTGCTGGATGTGGAGGCCACAGCTTAAAGCCTCAGGAGCCAGGAGGAGAGTTCCCTGGCATAATTAAGAGACAGACTACAAAGAGAGAAGTTGCAGCATAAAGAAGAAGCTAAGTTATACAGCAAGCCTATCAGCCAGGGCTCGAGTCCTGCAGGAACGTGTGGGAATGGCGTTCCTGCACTTTTTTCATAGCAGGAACGCCGTTCCCTTTCAAACACCGGGCAAAAGGACCGGGAAGCTGTGCGCCCTCCCCCCGCCCTTCCCAATATTAAAATCATTGGGGGGCAGTGCGCCCCCCCCCCCAGTATTAAAATCATTGGTGGGCAGTGCGCCCCCCCTATCATTGGTGGCAGCGGCAGTTCCGATCGGAGTCCCAGCAGTGTAATGCTGGGGCTCCAATCGGTTACTATGGCAGCCAGGACGCTACTGAAGTCCTGTCTGCCATGGCCAGTTACTCTGCAGCAATATACTTACATGCGCTGTGGTCATCCGGTTGCTCCTTCTTCTTGTAACTCACAGGTCTGTGCGGCGCATTGCTATAAGCATAAGCAATGCGCCTCACAGACCTGTGAGTTACAAGAAGAAGGAGCCCCGGGCGGCCACAGCGCATGTGAGTATGCTGCTGACTAACTGACCATGGCAGCCAGACAGGACTTCAGTAGCGTCCTGGCTGCCATGGTTACCGATCGGAGCCCCAGCATTACACTGCTGGGACTCCAATTGGAACTGCCGCTGCCACCAATGATGGGGGGGGGGGGGTGAGGGCGCACTGCCCACCAATGATTTTAATACTGGGGAGGGCGCACTGCCCACCAATGATTTTAATACCGGGGAGGGGGGGAGGGTGCACTGCCCACCAATGATTTTAATACTAGGGAGGGTGGAGGAGGGCGCACTGCCCGCCAATGATTTTAATACCGGGGAGGGGGGGAGGGCGTACTGCCCACCAATGATTTTAATACTGGGGAGGGGAAGGGGGAGGGCGCACTGCCCACCAATGATTTTTATACCGGGGAGGGGGGAGAGGGTGCACTGCCCACCAATGATTTTAATACCGGGGAGGGCACACTGGGGGCTGATGGAGAGGCACTGGGGGCTGGTGAGAGGAACTGGGGGGTGATGGAGAGGCACTGACTGAGGGGCCTGGGGGCTGATGGAGAGGCACTGGGGGGCCACTGGTGAGAGGCACTGGGAGCTGATGGAGAGGCACTGGGGGCTGATGGAGAGGCACTGGGGGCTGATGGAGAGGCACTGGGGGCTGGTGAGAGGCACTGGGGGCTGATGGAGAGGCACTGGGGGCTGGTGAGAGGCACTGGGGGCTGATGGAGAGGCTACTGGGGGCTGCTATGAGGATACTGGGGGCTGCTATGAGGCTACTGGGGGCTTATATAAGGCTACTGGGGGCTGCTATAAGGCTACTGGGGGTTTCTATGAGGCTACTGGGGGCTGCTATGAGGCATGGGGCTCTTATCTGAGGTCTGATTGGGGGTCATTTATATTGGGGTCTGAGCTGAGGTGTGATCTGAGGTCTTATTGGGGTCTTATTAACATTGGGTATCTTATTGGGGCTGTTAGCTGAGGTCTGATTAACATTGGGGGTCTGATTGGTGGTCTGATCTGAGGTATAATGAAAAATATTTTTTTTCCTGAGCAGCTTGGAGAAAAAAGGCCCCACAGTCTCCCACACTCCTTCTGCCCGGCCAAGCCTGCCAGCACCCCTGAGGCCAAGCCTGCCAGCACCCCTGAGGCCAAGCCAGCCAGCACCCCGAGGCCAAGCGAGCCAGCACCCCTGAGGCCAAGCGAGCCAGCACCCCTGAGGCCAAGCGAGCCAGCACCCCTGAGGCCAAGCGAGCCAGCACCCCTGAGGCCAAGCCAGCCATCACCCCTGAGGCCAAGCCAGCCATCACCCCTGAGGCCAAGCCAGCCATCACCCCTGAGGCCAAGTCAGCCATCACCCCTGAGGCCAAGCCTGCCAGCACCCCTGAGGCTAAGCCAGCCAGCACCCCTGAGTCTTCAGAACTGTAAGTAAATTATATAAAAGGGGAGATTATAATATGAAAGAGACTAATTATGTCTGAACAGACAAATAGCGCAAATTCCAGTTTTTGTTTACGTTTTAAGTTGCACTGAACTTTCTGCGAAATATATATATATATATATACAGTTGCAAGAAAAAGTATGTGAACCCTTTGGAATGATATGGATTTCTGCACAAATTGGTCATAAAATGTGATCTGATCTTCATCTAAGTCACAACAATAGACAATCACAGTCTGCTTAAACTAATAACACACAGAGAAAAAGTATGCGAACCCTTGGATTTAATAACTGGTTGAACCTCATTTGGCAGCAATACCTTTAACCAAACGTTTCCTGTAGTTGCAGATCAGACGTGCACATCGGTCAGGAGTAATTCTTGACCATTCCTCTTTACAGAACTGTTTCAGTTTAGCAATATTCTTGGGATGTCTGGTGTGAATCGCTTTCTTGAGGTCATGCCACAGCATCTCAATCGGGTTGAGGTCAGGACTCTTACTGGGCCACTCAAGAAGGCATATTTTCTTCTGTTCAAGCCATTCTGTTGTTGATTTACTTCTATGCTTTTGGTCGTTGTCCTGTTGCAACACCCATCTTCTGTTGAGCTTCAGCTGGTGGACAGATGGCCTTAAGTTCTCCTGCAAAATGTCTTGATAAACTTGGGAATTCATTTTTCCTTCGATGATAGCAATCCGTCCAGGCCCTGACGCAGCAAAGCAGCCCCAAACCATGATGCTCCCACCACCATACTTCACAGTTGGGATGAGGTTTTGATGTTGGTGTGCTGTGCCTCTTTTTCTCCACACATAGTGTTGTGTGTTTCTTCCAAACAACTTAACTTTGGTTTCATCTGTCTACAGAATATTTTGCCAGTACTGCTGTGGAACATCCAGGTGCTCTTGTGCAAACTGTAAACGTGCTGCAATGTGTTTTTTTGGACAGAAGTGGCTTCCTCTGTGGTATCCTCCCATGAAATCCATTCTTGTTTAGTGTTTTACGTATCGTAGATTCGCTAACAGGGATGTTAGCATATGCCAGAGACTTTTGTAAGTCTTTAGCTGACACTCTAGGATTCTTCTTCACCTCATTGAGAAGTCTGTGCTGTGCTTTTGCAGTCATCTTTACAGGACGGCCACTCCAAGGGAGAGTAGCAGCAGTGCTGAACTTTCTCCATTTATAGACAATTTGTCTTACCATGGACTGATGAACAGCAAGGCTTTTGGAGATACTTTTATAACCCTTTCCAGCTTTATGCAAGTCAACAATTCTTAATCGTAGGTGTTCTGAGAGCTCTTTTGTGCGAGGCATCATTCACATCAGGCAATGCTTCTTGTGAAAAGCAAACCCAGAACTGGTGTATGTTTTTTATAGGGCAGTGCAGCTGTAACCAACACCTCCAATCTCATCTCATTGATTGGACTCCAGTTGGCTGACACCTCACTCTTATTAGCTCTTGGATATGTCATTAGTCTAGGGGTTCACATACTTTTTCCACCTGCACTGTGAATGTTTACATGGTGTGTTCAATAAAAACATGGTAACATTTAATTCTTTGTGTGTTATTAGTTTAAGCAGACTGTGATTGTCTATTGTTGTGACTTAGATGAAGATCAGATCACATTTTATGAGCAATTTGTGCAGAAATCCATATCATTCCAAACGGTTCACATACTTTTTCTTGCAACTGTATATATATATTTTTTTGGGGGGGGGGGGGGGGTCAGGGTGGCAGTGAGTTCCCACACTTTTTTTCCCAGGACCTGACCCCTGCTGTCAGCACAGCAGAGCCAGAGAGCAACAGATGCAGCAAAGTTGAGTTTGCCTACCAGAGTTTTAATGCTAAAGCCTGCTGGGACCAAGACAAAGTTTCAAGAGTAAAGCTGCTATTCAACTTCATCACAAAGTCTGGACTCAATTATTTCTTCAAATTCCTCAACTATTCCACCTTTTGTTTGCTTCAGAGACAACGCCTGGGGTCCAGCCATATCCAGGTAGGAGCACCGTGACACTCATACAACATAAAGGGACATTTTAGGCCACCCTATACCACTCGGCCATTCCTACACCTGGGTACCTCCACCATTACAAAAGGGTCACTGGCCGTTGCCGCTGCGTTGCAACTGGCACATTACATGTAATAAACAGTTACATAAGTGGGCCCATTGCACATACATATAAGAAAGGGCGTCCCATAACAAAGATTAACATGGGGCGGGGCCTTCCTGGTGCTGTACCCCTGACCCCTTTACCCCATAACTTCGTAAGGTTTATGAAGAGGAGAATCCTTGCACAGGTTCTCACCATCTACTTAGAAACCTATGAGGGCATCCTCTCTCCAGCCATAAGATCTGTCTCTATCATACATACATCCTTGCCTCAGTTAGGAGTGGCTTTCTCCATAGATGCCACCTTCAATTCAAAATACAGAATTGCACCAGCACTAAGGAACTGCAACAACTGCACCTCTTATAATATTAACTGCACCACCGTATATTTTCAGTTGCCCTTGTCCTACAATACAGGGGAACTCAGCAGCAGTCTTGGAATATAATAAAGTAATATTTAGGGAATACACCATGGAGTTTATTGGGAGAGAGTTGCATGTGTATCTCATGTAAATGATGAATTCGTATATTGGCTCCTTGGTATGGAAAGGGTCACTTATAATCTGGTACCTAAAAACAGGGATGCCCCCTATACTGATTCCACTGACCCCAGCTCAGACTGAGAGGTATCATTGAATCGGAAGACATCTATCCTTTGTAAAGAAAGTCAATAGAAAAAATAACCACAAATGAGCCTGGAAAAAATGAGTAATAGAATGCGACTGTTACACTATGTATGACGCGTTTCATTGTCCTAGTTGTATCTGGATATTGAAAACATATTTTTAAAGGGCTAGTTCATTTTTTCACCCTTCTTAAACAGAACCTGATACCCTTCATTGTTACCAAGGACAGCTCCTCCCCTTTCATGGTGGCTGTGACTGGTATTGCAGCTCAGACCAATGTGAATGGGATGGAGTTGCAATAAACTGCAATACCAGGCACAGCCACTACCAAAAGTGCAGCACTATTCAGAGGATCAGCAGGGCTGTAGGGGTGACTGAGGTTGGAACCCTAACAATCTGATATAAAAAATATCATAAAAAAGTCTTTCAATATTACACTGGTCTCTAGATCGCTCACAATAAAATGAAATGTCTAATTCTCTGTAGATCACTTGTCAGTTTTGCTGTATATGATGAGGAAAATAGCAGAAAAAAGTTCTAGCACTATTGAAGATTCTGTTGCTTTGTCTTTATTTTCGGTAACAAATTACATCATGTGGACACCATCTCACACCCCCGCACATTGACGCGTTTCGAACTATACTGTTTTTAGTTGTAACTGTGTGCACTTCCTGACCCTCGGGTTTAAATAGATCCATTCCCCCTGAAAAGGAGGAGGAGGGGAACCACACCCCCAGGGCGAGGCAAAGCACTTACTCTGTCACCCTTATCTACGTTTGACATCATATTAAAAAAACAACACCGATAAATCCCACAAAAATGCACAATATGAGGTACAAAATACAAAAACATCTATCTAGGACAAGGTCACATCATAAGATCACTTCATACATTCCAGATCGGAACCTTGATCATGTGCAGTTTTGCCTAGAAAAAAATTGCATAATGTGAACACAGTGTAATAAAAAGCATACAAATAAGATAAAATAGAAAGAAAAACCTAATTGAATAGGAAACCTTCTAATAAGGCCTCATGCACATGACAGTGCCGTTTTTTGCGGTTCGCAAAAGAACAGAAGCCGCCCGTGTGCCTTCTGCAATTTGCGGAACGGAGCAGGCGGCCCATTGTAGACATGCCTATTCTTGTCCGCAAAACGGATTCGTTTTTCCGGATGACACCGGAGAGACGGATCTGGTATTTCAATGCATTGGTCAGACGGATCTGCATGCGGATCCATCCGACAAATGCCATCAGTTTGCGTCTGGATTGCCAGAATCCTATGCCGCAAGTGTGAAAGTACTCTGAGTAAAAATACATCAATTTTTTTTTCAGATTGAGACCAAAAGGGTATCTGGTATTCAATCTGAAGATCCAATATGCCTCCCGCTGCAAAATCTTTTTCTTCATGTTAGCACCTCTGGGCGGGACCACTAGCTTTTCAATCACAAACGTACAGAAGCTATTTAAACTGCGATTATGTTCTGTAATAAAATGATTTGCTGCATTTGATATACCTGTTGATAGACATCGGAGATCACCAGTGACTTCCAGGCATCAGCTGAGGACTATACTCTGGAAACACAAGAACACATGACAGTGCAAGCAAAACCATCATATTATAAAAAAAAATAAGAAACAAGCAAGAAAGGCAGACCCCCCAAAAAACGACCGAGAAGGGCCGGACGCAAACACAAGAGGACCCCATGCTGTGGCCACCTGATTGCAAAAAAAATTAAAATCTGTGCGAACCAACAATTATTGCTGGATATTATAAACCTGTCTGAACACTGCCTTACTGATGATCAAAAAGATGTTCTGTCTCTGGGTCTAAACTTTGTGCCTACCACGGACTTTGATTTATTTTCTACCATTCTTGACATCAATAAGTTTGTGAGGAATTTAACCCTTAGAAGACACTTCCATGATGCAAATGACAGATCTGGGTGTTGGAGACAGACACAGAAGTAACTGCTAATTTACATACCAGTTTTTCATTCCAGGAGCAGCAATCTCTGGTCTGCCTTCTGAATCTCCAGATAGAAAATACAGATTTTCCAGAGGCAGTAGGGGGACAGGATTTTAAGGTCACTAATCCACACTATTACCCATTTAAATTTCGCACTCAAGGTATGGACACCTTCCAGGAGGTTATAGAAAAAGCATTTACTACAATACATGACCAAAAATCCCAAAATTACAAAAATCACAATCTAACCAGAAAACAACAGGATGCTCTGAGGGAGTTAGAGGGTAAAGCTGACCTTATAATCACAATGGCAGATAAGGGGGGTTCAGTGGTGGTTTTAAATAAAGAAACATACTACCAACAAATGATGGATCTGTTGTCCGATGCCTCCACATACCAGAAACTGGATAAAAATCTTTTATTGGAATATCAAAAAGAATCTGAACGAGGTTTTATTAGCCACAGACAAAACTAATTTCTGAATGTGGAGGCACCGGTCACACCCATAATACATACACTACCAAAAGTTCACAAAAATGTGAACCCCCCTCCCTTGCGCCCTATTGTCTCAGGCATCGGCTCTCTGATGGAAAAGATGGGAGATTGTCTGGACTCACTGTTATAGCCTTTAGTAAGAAGAGTACCGGGATATACCCGAGACACCACTGATGTACTCAGAAGTGTCTATAATAGACTGTGGCATAGGGATTTTGCATGGCTGACCTTAGATGTAGTTTCGCTTTATCCTTCCATTCCCCACAATGTAGCTATCCTTGCATTGGAATATCACCTCCACAGGTATAGTAAACATTCAAATGAATTTATAGAATATATCTTGGAGGTGACATCTTTCCTTATGACACATAATTATTTTTCCTTTGATAAAAAATTTTTTTTTTAAAACAAGGGGCATGTCTATGGGAGCAAAATTCTCACCCTCATTGGCGAATTTAACCATGGCTTATTGGGAAGAACGTTATATATATTCTCTGAAAATAATCCCTTTTCGTACATGGTGGTCTGGTATGGCAAATACATTGATGACCTGCTCCTTATATGGGGCGGCAATGTGTCTGCCATACTGGACTTCATTGATTACCAGTGGTGGATCCAGAGCCTGGTCTCGGGAGGGGCACTTCCCCGGGCAATAGGAGATTATGGGGCCCCTGTGTCCCTGCCCACCCTCAAGTCACAACCACACACAGCCCCACCCATATATCGCGCCCATACCTCTTACATCCAGTGACGTCTCCTTTGATGTAGATGTTCTCTTTCTTCATCTTCTCCAATCAGACCAGACCACCATAATGATTTCTTTCAGCCATCTCTCATCTCTGCAGAGTTTGACAGACAGACAGACATCTTAGTTTCCTACTTTTCCTCCCACAGTCTCAACATCCCATCATGCACCCCCAACACTGAGACGCTGTGCCCCCCAAAACTATACTGTAGAAACAGATAAACCCCCTGAAAATACTAGTTACACACAGATAGCGCCCCTTCAATAATTATTGGAACACAATGCTCTAAAAAAATAACTGCACCCAGCAAATAGTGCCCCTGACACTCAGTGGCGTACCAAGGGGGGCGGGGGGGGGGGGGGGCGGGGGGGTGGCGGCCCGCCCCGGGTGCCACTCACAAGGGGGGTGCCATGACGGAGTCACCCCTCCATCCACTGCTGCACCGCAACGCGACTTCGCCAGGCGCCGGCTTCGAAGGATTATTGCGGCGGCGCGCAACATGACGTCACGACGCTGACGGAAGCGGAAGGATCCATTACCAGCGGTCGGACGGAGCCTGAGGCATCATCAAAATGGTGAGTAAATAATTGTGTAATTAAGGGGTGTGTGTGTGTGTAATTAAGTGGGGGTTTGTAATTAAGGGGGGGTATAATTAAGGGATGTGTGTGTGTAATTAAGGGAGGGGTTTGTAATTAAGGTGGGGAGGGGGTGTAATTAAGGGGGGGAGTGTGTAATTAAGGGGGGGTGTAATTAAGGGAGGGGGTGTAATTAAGGTGGGGAGGGAGGGGGTGTAATTAAGGGAGGAGGTGATGTGTAATTAAGGGAGGGGGTGTAACTAAGGGGAGAAGAGAGGGGGTGTAATTAAGGGGGGGGGGTGTAATTAAGGGAGGGGGTGTGTAATTAAGGTGGGGAGGGAGGGGGTGTGTAATTAAGGTGGGGAGGGAGGGGGTGTAATTAAGGGGGGGTGTAATTAAGGGAGGAGGTGTAATTAAGGGGAGAAGAGAGGGGGTGTAATTAAGGGGGGGTGTAATTAAGGGGGGGTGTAATTAAGGTGGGGAGGGGGTGTAATTAAGGGGGGGTGTTATTAAGGGAGGGGGTGTAATTAAGGTGGGGAGGGAGGGGGTGTAATTAAGGGGAGAAGAGAGGGTGTAATTAAGGGGGGGTGCAGGATTTGTTCATTTTATTGATGGGGATTTGGATTTTTTTTTCTTTTTGGTGCAGATGGAAAGTGATTTTTTTAAGGGGGTGCAGGTTTTTATTTTATTAAGGAAGGGTTAAGGGGTCTATTAAGGGGTGGTTAATGGGTTTATTTCGTTAAGGGGGTGTGCAGAGGTTTATTTTATTAAGGGGTTTTATTTATATTTATAAATATTATTGAAAACATTGAAAAAAGTTTGTGCATGTTTTCTTAACTTTCTTGGGGGGGGGGGGGGGGGGGGGGGTGCCAAACAAAGGGTTCGCCCCGGGTGCCAAATGCTCTAGGTACGCCCCTGCTGACACTAATAGTGTAACCATAATGTCCCCCAAAAATAACTGTGCTAAGCTGATACTGTGCCAGGGCGCCCCCACAGTAATAGTGCTCCCCAAAATCCCAACAATAGTAATAATTCTGTGCCAGAGTGCACTTATTAGTAATAGTGCTCCTACAGTGCCCCCAACAGTAATTGTGTCCCAGGAGTAATAATGCTCCCATAGGCCCCAGTTGTAATAAAGCCCCCTTATAATGTGCGCCAGTACAAAAAATGCTCCGTTGTGTGGCAGTAAAAATAAATATAAAAATACCTCCTCTTAAATGCCCCCAGTAGAGTCAATGTCCCCAGAGTGCCCTCATGTGATCCAATTACCCGTACTGTGTGCCACTACAAAAAAACACTTAGTGCGCACAGTTGAGCTAAGGTGCCCATAGTCTTGCGCATAAAAAAGACAAAGGGCGGCACTCACTAGTACTTGCAGAAGTTATTCCTTTATTCCTTGGTAGGGAGCAGACAACATACAAGCGTGCACCAGCTGGGTTAGGCGACGGCCATTTTGCACCTCAGTGCTTCGTCTGGCCCATCAAGAGGTGCGAAACGGCCGTCGCCTAACCCAGCTGGTGCACGCTTGTATGTTGTCTGCTCCCTACCAAGGAATAAGGGAATAACTTCTGCAAGTACTGGTGAGTGCTGCCCTTTGTCTTTTTTATGCGCAAGATTATTGAAACAGTAACTGTCTGGTTACATGTTGGGCTGAGCACCATCGACAGCAGCTATGTCCCACATGCATCCCCGCCAAGTACCCTGGTGAAGCTCTTGTTAAAATAAAAAGGGAGTTGTTGTGAGTAGTGCAGTGCCACTCCTTCTACTCTATAACCGCCTAATGTGCCCATAGTGCCCCTATAATTTTTGCCAGTATAAAATACTCCTATATAGTGCCCCCAGAAGATGCCCCAATAGTGCTCCTCCCCGTCCTATATAGTGCCCCCATAGTGCTCCTCCCATCCTATATAGTGCCCCGGGAAGATGGGAAGATGCCCCCATAGTACTCCTCCCCCATCCCCATAGTGCCCTTCATAATGTGGCAGTATAAAATGCCCCTATAGACTGTCCCACATAGATACCCCCATAATGCTTTTCTCACCCCTTCCCCATAGTGGCACCAAAATGGGTGCCAGTATTAAATGACCCTATGTAATGCCCCCATAGTTCTCTTTTCCACCTTTCTCCATAGTGCCCCCCCATAATGTGCCAGTATATAGGGTCCCCATTAGATGCCCCCATAGTGCTCCTTCCCCCATTCTCCATAGTGCTCCCCCATAATGTGCCAGTATATAGGGCCCCCACTTGATGCCCCTATAGAGCTCCTTCCCCCCTTCTCCATAGTGCTCCCCCTCATAATGTGCCAGTATATAGGGCCCCACCCCCCTTCTTGCCATACTGTACTAAAAATAATTAAAACAATAAACACTTCTACTTACCTCCATGACACTGCGATGCGATGCAGGCCTCTTCCGGTCTGTGTCCCGCTCTGTACGGCCCAGGCGGCGCATCATCGCGCATCATCTGCACCGTTCTCTGATAGGCTGCATGTCTAGTGCCTGTAGCCTATCAGAGGAACGGGCAAGGGAGACGCCTCTCCCCTGCCCCGCACCGTTCATCAGCTGAATATAGAGATGAGCGCTCGTCTCTCCCTGCCACTGCCACCGCCGCCGGAATGGTCAGTCCGCCCCTGGCTCTCACTATATTCTCGGGGGGCGGGGCAATTGCCCCGTTGCCCCCCTCCCCCTGGATACGCCAATGTTTATTACGTTAATAATAATCCGTACAATCTAAGATTTACTCATCACTTTGATTCACACACTATTAGCTTTTTGGTGAAACTGACGGGGATTCATGATGACCAAATTATTCCGAAACGTTCCGCAAAGAAGTTTCAGGAAATACAATATTAAAAGCCAATAGCCATCATCCTGTTCACACACTTAATGCAATCCCAGTTGGAGAATTTATACGTGCACACAGAAATTGCAGTACAAGTGTTGCTTTTTCTAGCGAATCCCAGTCAATCTGGACATGCCTGACTAAAATAGATTATCCAGACTGGATGTCATCCAGAGGTTTGAACATAGCTAGGAATAAATCTAGAACAGAATTATTGTTCAAACCTTCAAGAAATAATACCACGAAAAAAGATTAAATAACCTCTGAACAACCTACACTTGTCCTGACATATAGTCGCCAGTTCACACAAATACAGCCTGCAATTAAAAAATGTCTCCCCATTTTGTATGAAGATAACATACTATATGATACCTTGAAAAATAGATGCAGAATAGTGTCGAGACGACCCAGCACATTGGCCAGTGTTCTTTCTCCATCTATGTTTAGGCTACTTTCACACTTGCGTTCAGAGCGGATCCGTCTGGTGTCTGCACAGACGGATCCGCTCCTATAATGCAAACGATGGTATCCGTTCAGAACGGATCCATCTGTATTATAGTTCAGAAAAAATTCTAAGTGTGAAAGTTAGTCAGACGGATCCGTCCAGACTTTACATTGAAAGTCAATGGGGGGCGGATCCGTTTGAAATTGCACCATATTGTGTCAACTTCAAACGGATCCGTCCCCATTGACTTACATAAGTCTGGACGGATCCGTTTGGCTCCGCATGGCCAGGCGGACACCAAAACGCTGCAAGCTGCGTTCAGATGTCCACCTGCTAAACGGAACGGAGGCCAAGCGGAGCCATCCTGATGCATTCTGAGCGGATCCGCATCCACTCAGAATGCATTGGGGCTCTACGGATCCGTTCGGGGCCGCTTGTGAGAGCCTTCTTTTTTTTTAATAGCGTTTATTTAACATTTTCAAGTAAATACAACAATCCCATAGGGAAAAACAATTCTGCAAGACAGTCACACACGTAAGCAGGACCAGACAATTCCATCAATGTCATAACATACGACAGTAAGAGACATAAATGTATTTAGTTACAGAACATCCTTGTTGTCGCAAAAAAGGCAGGGAAATAGAGGTCTGTACACACTTACTCACATCTGCACACACAAACACACACTTGGGTGACACAGTCCCAACCAGTAATGGGCCTCAAACTGTACCCTCCGCCTGCACCCATATACCCCAGATTTTGTCAAACCGACCAGGGGTCCCTCTCGCTTCATAGGTCAACTTGTACATCTGAAGATCTTTGTTAATAAGTTGTACCCATTGGTTTACCGTGGGACACTTGGGAGGTTTCCAGTTCAAGAGTATGTTCTTCCTACCATAGAACATTAAGAGTCGTAGCAGTATTCTACAATATTTGGATGGAGTCGCATCAGCGACTAGCCCTATAACACAAACAATAGGATCACAGATCCCTGTTAGACCCAGTTTAACACTAATGAAATTGCACACCCCCTTCCAATAAATTTGCAAAGACGGACACGACCAAACCATGTGGAAAAAGGATCCTCTATCGCTTCCACACCTGTCGCATCCAGGATTTGGTATTTGCCGCATCTGATATAGACGCACCGGAGTCAGATATACCCTATGCATCCATTTGACCTGAATGAGTTGATCTCGAGAGCTCACGACAGACCTCCTCCACCCCAGACGCCATTCCTCCAAATGAGAGTCCTCCAACTCTGGGATATCCGCCGACCATTTAACAAATGATCGCTGGATAGGAGAGTCCTGCATCTTAATGATTTCACCATAAAAGGAAGAAATTGGTTTATATGGTTGTTTCCTCCTAGCTACCGATTCCAGAGGACCACACTCCAAGCTCAGGGTCAAGGAGTGGAACTGTTTCTCACACGCGTGTCTCAGTTGGAGGAACCGGTAAAAACTCATCCGGGGCAACAAGAAATCCGACCGCAAACCCTCAAAGGAGCGAAAAACCCCATCCTGGAATAACTGCGTCAAATATTTACCTTCCTAGGCCAAAATTCAAAATCTGGCAAGTGTAAAAGCTCAGGAAGATGCTTGTTACGCCATAGTGGGATATACGGAGACCAGATATCCCCTGCTTGAGTATCCATATGTGTATTCACAAACCTCGCCCAAGCTTCTATGACCGTCACCATAGCTTCTGTGTATCTCCCACTCACGAGAGTTCCACCTCCCCTATAAACCAAGTTTGTTAGAGCTTCATATGAACCAACTAACGCAGCTTCCAGCACCACCGCCGGATTATTAGAATCTGCCCTAATCCACCAGGAAGCATACATCAGGCGTGTCGCTATATAATAGACATATACAGGGAGTGCAGAATTATTAGGCAAGTTGTATTTTTGAGGATTAATTTTATTATTGAACAACAACCATGTTCTCAATGAACCCAAAAAACTCATTAATATCAAAGCTGAATATTTTTGGAAGTAGTTTTTAGTTTGTTTTTAGTTTTAGCTATTTTAGGGGGATATCTGTGTGTGCAGGTGACTATTACTGTGCATAATTATTAGGCAACTTAACAAAAAACAAATATATACCCATTTCAATTATTTATTTTTACCAGTGAAACCAATATAACATCTCAACATTCACAAATATACATTTCTGACATTCAAAAACAAAACAAAAACAAATCAGTGACCAATATAGCCACCTTTCTTTGCAAGGACACTCAAAAGCATGCCATCCATGGATTCTGTCAGTGTTTTGATCTGTTCACCATCAACATTGCGTGCAGCAGCAACCACAGCCTCCCAGACACTGTTCAGAGAGGTGTACTGTTTTCCCTCCTTGTAAATCTCACATTTGATGATGGACCACAGGTTCTCAATGGGGTTTAGATCAGGTGAACAAGGAGGCCATGTCATTAGATTTTCTTCTTTTATACCCTTTCTTGCCAGCCACGCTGTGGAGTACTTGGACGCGTGTGATGGAGCATTGTCCTGCATGAAAATCATGTTTTTCTTGAAGGATGCAGACTTCTTCCTGTACCACTGCTTGAAGAAGGTGTCTTCCAGAAACTGGCAGTAGGTTTGGGAGTTGAGCTTGACTCCATCCTCAACCCGAAAAGGCCCCACAAGCTCATCTTTGATGATACCAGCCCAAACCAGTACTCCACCTCCACCTTGCTGGCGTCTGAGTCGGACTGGAGCTCTCTGCCCTTTACCAATCCAGCCACGGGCCCATCCATCTGGCCCATCAAGACTCACTCTCATTTCATCAGTCCATAAAACCTTAGAAAAATCAGTCTTGAGATATTTATTGGCCCAGTCTTGACGTTTCAGCTTGTGTGTCTTGTTCAGTGGTGGTCGTCTTTCAGCCTTTCTTACCTTGGCCATGTCTGAGTATTGCACACCTTGTGTTTTTGGGCACTCCAGTGATGTTGCAGCTCTGAAATATGGCCAAACTAATGGCAAGTGGCATCTTGGCAGCTGCACGCTTGACTTTTCTCAGTTCATGGGCAGTTATTTTGCGCCTTGGTTTTTCCACACGCTTCTTGCGACCCTGTTGACTATTTTGAATGAAACGCTTGATTGTTCGATGATCACGCTTCAGAAGCTTTGCAATTTTAAGAGTGCTGCATCCCTCTGCAAGATATCTCACTATTTTTGACTTTTCTGAGCCTGTCAAGTCCTTCTTTTGACCCATTTTGCCAAAGGAAAGGAAGTTGCCTAATAATTATGCACACCTGATATAGGGTGTTGATGTCATTAGACCACACCCCTTCTCATTACAGAGATGCACATCACCTAATATGCTTAATTGGTAGTAGGCTTTCGAGCCTATACAGCTTGGAGTAAGACAACATGCATAAAGAGGATGATGTGGTCAAAATACTCATTTGCCTAATAATTCTGCACGCAGTGTAAGTCAGGAAGTTGCAAACCTCCCTGCAAGTAAGAGGCCTTCAACGTTTTCCTTGCTATCCTGGGGCTCCGATGGCACCATAGGAATCGAGACATAACTTTATCTATGACATCAAAATGGGATTTCGGGACCCTCACTGGAGCCGCTCTATATACATATAACAGTTTCGGTAGCAGCACCATTTTGAAAATGTTGATCCTGCCTATTAAGGTCAAGGGGAGATTTTCCCAGGCTTCCAGCTTGCGTGTGACATATTCCATAGTGGGCCTCAGATTCAGATGGCAGAATTGCCGAGGGTCTCTATGTATGTGAATCCCCAAATAAAGAAAGCTGTCTACCACCTTCAAGGGGGATACCGGAGAGATATCTATCCCTTCCTCCATGTCCACTATACATAAACTTGATTTAGCCCAGTTCACTCGTAATCCTGAATACCTACCATATCCATTCACCACGTCTAGCAAGGTTTCTAAGGAGGGGCCAGGGTCAGCTAAGTACACCAACAGGTCATCCGCGTATAGCGAAACTTTCTCTTGTATCCCAGCAACCGTCCACCCCTCTATCAAGGAACTATTATTAATCAATTGAGTAAGAGGTTCCATTATCAAAGCGAACAACAACGGGGACAGGGGACAACCCTGCCTTGTACCTCTGTATAACTTAAATGGTCGGGAAAGAGAGCCATTTACTCTGATACGCGCTGTAGGCGCCTGATACAATAATTGTACCCATTGAATGAAGGAGGGAGGGAAGCCAAGGCAGGACATTGTCTCCCAAATAAAGTGCCACTCTACCGAGTCAAAGGCTTTCTTATTATCAAGAGATGCCAGGACCCTTGACCCCGCATTATCATGCCTGACCTGCAAGTTCGTAAATAATCTCCTAAGGTTGATATCAGTTGTTTTCCCGGGCATAAAGCCAGATTGGTCAGGGTCAATAATGGATAAGACTACCCTACTAAGTCTCTTGGCTAAGATTTTAGCCAAGATCTTGGCATCCGTGTTCAGTAGGGAAATAGGCCTATATGATGCACAGTGGTCTGGAGACTTCCCAGTTTTATGAATTACCACAATGGTAGCCTCTCCAAAGGATAATGGCAACCCACCGGAGTCAAATGCGTAATTAAAAAGATTCAGTAGACGTGTAAAGTGCAACTCAACATCTAACCTGTACCATTCGACTGGGAACCCATCCGGACCAGGTGATTTCCTTACTGCCATATCTCCGATTGCAGCTTTAATTTCTTCCACATCAATAGCTGCCTCTAAAAACTTACTGTCTGCCCTAGCCAATGGTGTAAGGGGGATGTTCTGAAGGAAAGATCGGATTTCATCCGGGGACATCACAATTTTGGAACTATAAAGGTCCGCATAAAATTTAGCAAATTGCTCACATATGTCCTCCGGCCGATATACCCTTGAGCCATCCCCGCAGGTGATGTGTGGGACCACTGTCTGAGGCGACTCAGTCCTGGCCAGGAACGCCAAAGCACTCCCATTCTTATCCCCATCAGCAAATATTACACGCCTTTGATACAACAACTTCTTCTGGGTATATTCTGTTAGGTGTAAACTAAGTTTCCTCTGAGCCTCATCCCATAATCTACGACCCTCTCCATCCGGATTTGTAATAAAAGCCTGTTCTCTCTCTACCACTTCCCCCTCTAACTTAGTCCTCGTTGCACTCATCTCCTTCCTATACGTAGCTATCGCATGAATCAGAGTACCCCTCATCACAACTTTGAATGCTTCCCACTCTATCAACGGGTTAGTTGAGCCCTCATTGAAATCCCAATAGTCCTTCACACCCTGCTGTACAGCCCAAACAACAGGCAGGACCTCTAGCCATTTACTATTGAGTCTCCATATTCTCTCAACCGGTGCCAGGGGTTGCTTCAGAACCATTAATCAGAAATACCTCGTGGCAGGTAATCAGCCACCGCCAGAGAGGGCAATGGATCCCTACTAAGGAATACTAAATCTATCCGTGAGAGCGTAACATGTGAAGCGGAGTAGCAGGAATATTGGCGCAATCCCGGATGTAAGTACCTCCAACCCTCCGTTAAATCAAATACATCAGCCCAGGAGCTTAGCGCCTCATTATAGGTATCACTAGGGCGAATTCGATCCAACGACTGGTCCAAAGTCGCGTTATAATCTCCAAAGGCAATCAGAGGCACCGGAGGCATAGATGCTACCCTTCTCATAACCTCATCCAATATATCTCTCCGAAAAGGGGGGGGACATAAAGGCCCACCACAAGATAATCAATGCCCCTGATTGCAACATGGAGAATCACAAAACGCCCCATTGTATCCGTATGCACAGAATACACTCGGAAGGGAAGGGACTTCACTACCAAAACCGACACACCTCTAGCTCTAGAATTATATACAGCATGGTATGCTGAACCTACCCAGGGCCTCTTTAACGCTAAAAGCTTTCGCCCCTGCAGATGTGTCTCCTGCAATACCAGAACGTCGGGATTATGATTTCGTAGAAAATTAAAGACCAGAGATCGTTTAATTTTGTCATTGAGACCCCTGACATTCCAGGAGACAAACCAACAAACCGACATTATGGAGGTCTATTGAGACAATAATGCCAGAAGTAACTGCACCACCCAAGCCATACACTCACACATTCATACCAACTTCCAAACTTTAGAGCAAGAGCTCCTGAATACGCCCGTAACATCAGGCAACACCCCCCACCCTGCCCAGATGACCCCAACATATCCAAGCCTAAAAACCCTCCCCCCATTTGCCTCTTTAGTAGAAAAAGGGGAACAGCAAACCCGTTCTCAACCCCACTGCTCTAGGTAAACCTAAAACTGAACCTATGCAGCAGGTTGCCACAACCATCACTCATTCAGCTCCGTTATTATTACGATCATCTGAAACACATGGTGAGACACCCAAAACATTAGATATGCAGCTCTCAGCCTCTGCGGTCTAGCCAGTCTGATGCCTCTTCAGGGGTGGCAAAGAACTTCACCTGCTCACCCTCCTGGACTCTGAGCCGTGCCGGATACATCATCGCATAGACAAGTCCCTTCTCTCTTAGCCGGGTTCTCACCGCCGTGAACTGTCTACGTTGCTTCTGCACTTCTGTAGAAAAGTCCGGGTAGAAGGAGATCCGGGTATTATCAAAATGAATGTCCTTTAGTCGGCGAGCTGCAGCCAGAATAGCATCACGGTCTCTGTAATTTAGGACCTTAAAGATGAAAGGACGAGATGGGGCTCCAGGAGGCAGGGGGCGAGTGGGGATCCTGTGAGCACGTTCAACTGCTAAAGTCCCTGATAGATTTATAGGATTAAAGATTTGTTTTATAAGACGTTCCACAAACTCTTCAGGAGAGGGCCCTTCTGCTCTTTCAGGTAAACCCATAATGCGGATGTTGTTCCGTCTGTTACGGTTCTCGGCATCCTCTACCTTCGCCATCAGGGTCTTGACTTGATTCTGTAGCGCATTTATTGCGGAGTCATCATGCTGAACTCTGTCCTCCACATCACTCACTCTCCTTCCCACCTCAGTTGTTCTCTCTCTAATCTTATCAATATCATGTCTGAGAAGAGTAAGATCAGCCTGGACATGGTCGATTTTGACCGTAAGCGCCGTTTGGCAGTTAGTGATGGCCGCCATAACTTTAGCAAGGTCCACTTCTGGGCGCTCAGAGGAGGTCGCAACCTCTCGATCCTCTGTCTGGCTCATATTGTCCAGCATTAATTTAGGTGGATTGGCTGGCCCTGAGGTGCCCGTTTTCCGGCCCATAAGGTGATCTCCCCTTCACCAGTAATAGGAACACTGGCCCTTTAATTAGCTCCCTCACTCAGGGGCAACGGAACAGCAATGGCACCACTCTCAAGCAGATTCTTTTCCTGGGGCCAGGATGTACTTGCCCTACTCAGTTGAGGCGCACTCACCACCCAGTATAGTTGCCAGATGGATGCAGACAGGAGAGCCAAGATCCCGCTTCAATCCTGGGGCATGAAGACGACTGCTCACAGCGTCACAGGTAAGATGGCGCCCGCACCACCAGACATGTGGGGGACTTCAAGCCGGCAGCCCAGCAGTGAGAGAACCGGGGGGACCACACCGATCAGCAGCTCCAGGACTCACCCAACCACCACCACCGGTGAGTATGATGTTCTTGCGTCTCCACCTCTCCCGCTCTCATCGAGGGGCCCGCAGTGCTGGACAACGCTCCGCTCACAGGCCTCACTCAAAAGGATCCAGCAGACAGTGACCGCAGCAGACACAGAGCAGAAACTCCGGTTACCGGCAAACCGTGAGTTGCGGATCACGTGGGGGTGTCTCTTCCAGGCCAAACGCCCAGACAATCAGGATACTGCAGGATAATGTCGGAGCTGAAACGACTTGCGTCCTCACACCATGACGGCTAGGCCACGCCCTTGTGAGAGCCTTCAAACGGAGCTCACAAGCGGAACCCCGAACGCTAGTGTGAAAGTAGCCTTACTCGTACCGCAAATAAACCATCAGGTACTTGGTTAAAATATTTAGGCTTCACTAAATGTGGAGGACATCCTTGTAAAACATGCAGATATGCCCAACCTACAAAAAAAAATTCACAATTCGGCACACAACGAAATGTTCCCGATAAAAAGTTACATTAACTGTAACACAATGGGTATTATTTATGTCATTAAGTGTACAATCTGTGATCTTATGTATGTGGGGAGTTCTAGCAGAAAATTCAAAACAAGGTTGCGGGAACATATCATTTTATCTTCTTATTTGTATGCTTTTTATTACACTGTGTTCACATTATGCAATTTTTTCAAGGCAAAACTGCACATGATCAAGGTTCCAATCTGGAATGTATAAAGTGATCTTATGATGTGACCTTGTCCTAGATAGGTGTTTTTGTATTTTGTAACTCATATTTCGCATTTTTGTGGGATTTATAGGAGTTGTTTTTTAACCACTTCACATCCGGGCCATTTACTCCCTTCCTGACCAGGCCTAATTTCGCAAATCTGACATATCTCACTTTATGTGGTAACAACTTTGTGACACTTTTACTTATCCAAGCCATTCAGAGATTGTTTTCTCATGACACATTGTACTTCATGACAGTCATAAATTTGAGTCAATATATTTCACCTTTATTTCTGAAAAAATCCCAAATTTACCCAAAAATTAAAAAAATTTGCAATTTTCTAAGTTTCTATTTCTCTGCTTTTAAAACAGAAAGTGAAACCTCATAAAATATTTATTACTTAACATTCCCCATATGTCTACTTTATGTTGGCATCATTTTGTAAATGTAATTTTATTTTTTTAGGACGTTAAAAGGCTTAGAATTTTAGAAGCAATTCTTTTAAAAAAGAATTTTTTTGAAAATTTCCAAAACCCACTTTTTAAGGACCAGTTCAGGTCTGAAGTCACTTTGTAGGCCTTACATAGTGGATACCCCCATAAATGACCCCATTGTAGAAACTACACCCCTCAAGTTACTTAAAACAAATTTTACTAACTTTGTTAACCCTTTAGGCGTTCCACAAGAATTAAAAGGAAAATGGAGATAACATTTTTAAATTTCACTTTTTTGGCAGATTTTCCATTTTAATCGATTTTTTTCTTTAACACATCGAGGGTTAACATAGTAACATAGTACATAAGGCCGAAAAAATTCATTCGGCCTGTCATCCTGCAAGTTGATCCAGAGAAAGGCAAAAAAAAAAAACTGTGAGGTAGAAGCCAATTTTCCCCACTTTAGGGGAATAAAAAATTCCTTCCCGACTCCAATCAGGCAATCAGAATAACTCCCTGGATCAACGACCCCTCTCTAGTAGCTATAGCCTGTAATATTATTACGCTCCAGAAATACATCCAGGCCCCTCTTGAATTCCTTTATTGTACTCACCATCACCACCTCCTCAGGCAGAGAGTTCCATAGTCTCACTGCTCTTACCGTAAAGAACCCTTTTCTATGTTTGTGTACAAACCTTCTTTCCTCCAGACGCAGAGAATGTCCCCTCGTCACAGTCACAGTCCTGGGGATAAATAGATAATGGAATAGATCTCTGTACTGACCCCTGATATATTTTTACATATTAATTATATCTCCCCTCAGCCGTCTTTTTTCTAAAGTGAATAACTCTAATTTGGATAATCTTTCAGGGTACTGTAGTTGCCCCATTCCAGTTATTACTTTAGTTGCCCTCCTCTGGACCTTCTCCAGCTCTGCTATGTCTGCCTTGTTTACAGGAGCCCAAAGCTGTACATAGTATTCCATGTGTGGTCTGACTAGCGATTTGTACAGTGGTAGGACTATGTTCTTATCACAAGCATTTATGCCCCTTTTGATGGAACCCATTATCTTATTGGCCTTGGCAGCAGCTGCCTGACACTGGTTTTTGCAGCTTAGTTTGCTGTTTATTAAAATTCCTAGATCCTTTTCCATGTCAGTGTTACCAAGTGTTTTGCCATTTAGTATGTACCGGGGACTTGCATTATTCCTTCCCATGTGCATAACTTTATATTTTTCAGTGTTAAACCTCATCTGCCACTTATCTCCCCAAGCCTCCAATCTATCCAGATCCCTCTGTAGTAGTATACTGTCCTCTTCAGAGTTAATTACTTTACACAGTTTAGTGTCATCTGTGAAAATGGATACTTTACTATGCAAGCCTTCTTCAAGATCATTAATAAATATATTGAAGAGAATAGGGCCCAATACTGACCCCTGAGGTACCCCACTAGTGACAGTCACCCCATCTGAGTGAGTACAGTTAATAACCACCCTCTGTTTTTGTCACCGCCAGTTCTGTGAGAAGATCTGGCAGACGTTCTTCTCTACCTCTTGTATGATGTTCTTTGTTTTGGTTTCACTTTCTCATCTCCTTTCCTTCTGCCAGGTGTCACTTATTTCGACTAATCGTCTTCCTTTATAATCCCTCCCATACTGCCTCACTTTGCGGTTTATACTACTTCCTGGATGAGGTGTTCACTGCTGGAGGCTGCTTCTGCTGTTTGTTCAGATAAGTCATTTACTTTATTGTGTTTCCTTGCTGGCTTGATTCTAGGTGACCCTGACTCCATCCGTATTAAGTGCAGGGAGCCGGTGGTCGTGTCCCCTCACTATTATAGGGTTTTCAGGTGTCACACAGTATTAGGTACGTGGGCATGCAATAGTCTACCATACAGACCCTTGCATGTGCATAGCAGTCAGGGAGAGCTCTTAGGGTTTTATAGGTCTCACCTATAAGCTCCTTAGTTGGGATCAAGCCAGTCGCTCGTTTATTTATATGTTCCAGCCATCTGCTAACTTCATCTGTGACATTATAAACCGCCATAACCGTCTTAAGCATGGATCCGGTTTCAGCCTTGATTGACCGCATGCAAGGTCTTTCGCTGGAGGTAGCAGATCTCCGTAAAACTGTGTCTCAGTTTCAGGTGACCGGTTCTGCTGGCGTTCAAGGAGTTTGTTCCGAGCCTAAGATCTCGCTCCCGGATCCGTTCTCCGGGGGTAGTGAGAATTTTGTTCACTTTAGAGAGGCTTGCAAACTCAATTTTCGCCTACTTCCCCATTCCTCTGGTGATGAGGAGCAGAGGGTGGGGGTCATCATCTCGCTGATCAGGGATAACGCTCAGTCTTGTGCCTTTTCGCTGCCGGTGGGGGCACGGCCCCTCCAATCAGTGGATGAATTTTTTGTAGCCCTGGGGCAGATATATGATGACCCGGATCGTATTGCTCTGGCTGAATCTAAACTGCGTCTTTTATGCCAGGGTAAACAGTCCGCAGAGATATATTGTTCTGAATTTCGGAGATGGACAGCTGATACTGGTTGGAATGATGCTGCATTTCAAAGTCAATTTTGCCATGGTCTTTCGGAAAGATTGAAAGATGCATTCGCTTTTCATGAGAGACCAGCGTCGTTAGAGTCAGCCATGTCTCTAGCTGTTCGTATTGACAGGCGTCTTAGAGAGAGAGCGGAGACTACTCTTTCCTGTCATATTCAGCCCAAGGACAGTGGGGCTGTCTCAATCAGTGCGCAGGGGTCTCAGTCTGTCTCAATCCCCTCTGAGGAGGAGGCCATGCAGCTGGGTTTGCTTGCCTCTGATAGTAGAGGATTCAGCTCTCAGAGGAGGGTTTGTTTCTGTTGTGGGGGTATAAATCATTTAGCTAATGTTTGCCCCTCTAAGAGATTCATGGCGTTTTCTGAGGGTGATAAAAACAAAATAAAACAAAAAAAAACCTCTAAAAACTTTCCATTTGCTACTATTGGCAAGGTTGATGCGGAAATTGAAGGTTTGCCGTTTGCTTGTAGTTCCCGTTTTCTCCTACCTGCCAGGGTGGCACTAGACAGCAAGAACATTGTTTGTGAGATTTTTGTAGATAGTGGAGCAGCTGTCAATCTCATTGATAATCAATTTGCAACAACGCATGGTTTCCAGGTATGCACTTTGGAAAAGGATATACCTGTTTTTGCTATCGATTCCACTCCAATTTCTCAAAGATCGTTAAAAGGCATAGTTCACAATATCCGTTTGACTGTGGGAGACGCTCATGTTGAGGATATGTCATGTTTCGTCTTAAGCGGATTACCTACTCCTCTAGTGTTGGGGCTACCCTGGCTCACCAAACATAACCCCATCATTGATTTGCAAGCAAGGCAAATAAATGGTTGGAGTGAGTTTTGCTGAGAGAATTGCCTCACGGCGTCTCTTTCAGAGGTTTCTACCAAGACTGTGCCATCTTTTCTCTCTGAATTTTCGGATGTGTTTTCTGAGGGTGGTGTCCAGGAGTTGCCCCCTCACCGGGAGTACGACTGCCCTATTAATCTCATCCCAGGCACCAAGCTGCCAAAATCATGACTATACAATCTCTCCCAACCTGAAAGAGTCGCTATGCGTACTTATATCTCTGAGAGCCTGAGAAAGGGACACATCCGACCCTCGAAGTCACCTGTTGCCACTGGGTTTTTTTTGTTAAGAAAAAAGATGCTTCTTTAAGACCTTGTCTGTATTTCAGGGAGCTGAACCGTATCACGATTTGCGACCCATATCCGCTTCCTCTGATCCCGGACCTGTTTAACCAGATTGTTGGGGCTAAAGTTTTTTCTAAGTTGGATTTAAGAGGGGCATACAACCTAGTCAGGGTCAGTGAAGGGGGCGAATGGAAGATGGCCTTCAATACCCCTGAGGGTCATTTCGAGAATTTGGTTATGCCCTTTGGTTTGATGAATGCTCCGGCCGTCTTCAAACATTTTGTGAACAGCATTTTTTATCATTTAATGGGGAAATTTGTACTGTTGTATCTAGATGACATTTTGATTTTTTCTCCTGATTTCAAGACTCATCGAGACCACCTATGTCAGGTCTTGCTGATTCTGCGGGAGAATAAATTATACGCTAAACTGGAAAAATGTGTGTTTGCAGTTCCGGAGATTCAATTTCTTGGTTTTCCTCTCTCCGCTTCTGGTTTTCGGATGGATCCTGAGAAGATCCGCGCTGTGCTTGATTTGGAATTTCCTGAGAATCAGAAGGCGCTGATGCGGTTTTTGGGTTTTGCCAATTATTACAGAAAGTTCATTTTGAATTCTTCCTCTGTTGTTAAGCCACTCACTGATATGACTAAAAAGTGGGTGGGTTTTTCCTTGTGGTCGGTAGATACGCTTAAAGCCTTTTCTAGTATTAAAGAGAGTTTTGCTTCCGCTCCCATTTTGGTACAACCTGATGTCTTTCTACCTTTTATTGTTGAGGTGGATGCTTCTGAGGTGGGTGTGGGTGCGGTCTTATCTCAGGGTCCCTCTCCTGCCAAATGGCGACCGTGTGCCTTTTTCTCAAGGAAACTCTCCTCTGCAGAGAGAAATTACGATGTAATGGCGCCATTGGTTAGAGGGAGCCAGACACCGTATTACTGTGTTTACCGACCATAAGAATCTGGCCTACTTGGAATCGGACAAGCGTCTGAACCCGAGACAGGCCAGATGGTCTTTGTTCTTTTCTATGTTTAATTTTGTTGTTACGTTCCGCCCTGGGGTAAGAAATGTGAAGGTCTCGTTGTTTCCGGGAGGGGGGAACTTTGAAGACCCGGGTCCCATTTTGGCTGAAGGGGTGGTCGTCTCTGCTCTTTATCCTGATTTGGAGGCAGAGGTTTAGGCAGCCCAGGCAGAGGCTCCTGATCTTTGTCCTCCTGGGAGGTTGTTTGTGCCTCTCGCTTTACGACACAAGGTTTTTAAGGAGCACCACGATACTGTCCTTGCTGGGCACCCGGGGAGTAGAGCCACAGTGCTCTGAGATTCTGGTGGCCAGCACTTCGTAAGACGGTTGAGGGTTTTGTGGCAGCCTGCGAGACCTGCGCTCGTGCCAAGGTCCCTCATTCTCGGCCATCGGGTTCTCTCCTCCCGCTACCCATTCCTTCCCGTCCTTGGACGCATCTGTCCATGGACTTTGTTACGGACCTGCCTCGTTCCTCGGGGAAGACTGTGATTCTGGTGGTAGTGGACCGTTTTAGCAAAATGGCACATTTCATTCCCTTTCCTGGGTTACCCAATGCTAAGACGCTGGCGCAAGCATTTGTTGATCATATTGTTAAATTGCATGGCATTCCTTCAGACATCGTTTCTGATAGGGGCACGCAATTTGTTTCCAGATTCTGGAAGGCCTTCTGTTCTCGCTTGGGGGTTCCGTTGTCGTTCTCTTTTGCTTTTCACCGGCAGTCGAATGGTCAGACCGAACGCGTCAATCAGAATCTGGAGACATATCTGCGCTGTTTTGTGGCGGAGAATCAGGAGGATTGGTATTCTTTTTTGTCCCTTGCTGAGTTTGCTTTAAATAACCATCACCAGGAGTCCTCTGATAAGTCACCATTTTTTGGTGCATATGGGTTTCATCCGCAGTTTGGGACATTCTCTGGAGAGGGGTCTTCTGGTTTACCTGATGAGGAGAGATTTTCCTCGTCTTTGTCATTTATTTGGCAAAAAATTCAGGGTAATTTGAAGAGGATGAGTGAGAGATATAAGTGTGTGGCGGATAAGAGACGTGTGCCTGGTCCGGACCTGAATGTTGGTGATCTGGTGTGGTTGTCTACAAAGAATATCAAACTGAAGATTCCCTCCTGGAAGTTGGGTCCTAGGTTTACTGGTCCTTACAAGATCTTGTCCGTCATCAATCCCATTGCCTTCCGTCTTGATCTTCCTCAGACTTGGAAGAATCCTAATGTTTTTCACAAGTCCCTATTAAAACCTTATGTCCAACCCACTGTACCCTCCTCTTTGCCTTCTCCTCCGATTATTGTTGATGGTAATCTTGAATTTCAGGTCTCTAGGATTGTGGATTCTCGCATTATCCGCGGTTCTCTTCAGTACCTCGTTCATTGGGAGGGTTATGGTCCTGAGGAGAGGATGTGGGTCCCAGTGGTGGACATTAAGGCCACTCGTCTAATCAAGGCTTTCCATAGGTCTCATCCTGAGAAGGTGGGCTCTGAGTGTCCGGAGTCCACCCATAGAGGGAGGGGTACTGTCACCGCCATTTCTGTGAGAAGATCTGGCAGATGTTCTTCTCTACCTCTTGTATGATGTTCTTTGTTTTGGTTTCCCTTTCTCATCTCCTTTCCTTCTGCCAGGTGTCATTTATTTCAACTAATCGTCTTCCTTTATAATCCCTCCCATACTGCCTCACTTTGCGGTTTATACTACTTCCTGGATGAGGTGTTCACTGCTGGAGGCTGCTTCTGCTGTTTGTTCAGATAAGTCATTTACTTTATTGTGTTTCCTTGCTGGCTTGATTCTAGGTGACCCTGACTCCGTCCGTATTAAGTGCAGGGAGCCGGTGGTCGTGTCCCCTCACTATTATAGGGTTTTCAGGTGTCACACAGTATTAGGTACATGGGCATGCAATAGTCTACCATACAGACCCTTGCATGTGCATAGCAGTCAGGGAGAGCTCTTAGGGTTTTATAGGGCTCACCTATAAGCTCCTTAGTTTGGGATCAAGCCAGTCGCTTGTTTATTTATATGTTCCAGCTATCTGCTAACTTCATCCCTGACAGTTTTCTATCATTGAGCCAGTTAATTTCCCACATACAGACGTTTTCTCTCTGTACGAGCATTCTCATTTTATATATTAACCTTTTATGTGTCAAATGCTTTGGATAAGTCCAGATATACGACATCCATTGATTTTCCGCTGTCAAGTTTAGAACTTACCTCCTCATAGAAACTGATTAAATTAGTTTGGCATGACCGTTATTTGCTTATTTCCATTGAGATGCGCTGTTAAGATGTTAAACTTACCGGCCTATAGTTTCCAGGCTCTGTTTTTGGACCCTTTTTGAATATTGGCACCATATTTGCCATGCGCCAATCCTGTGGGACATTCCCTGTCAGCATAGACTCCGCAAATATCAGAAATAAGGGTCTGGCTATGACATTACTTAATTCCCTTAGGATACGGGGGTGTATGCCATCCGGTCCTGGCGATTTGTCTATTTTAATCTTTTTAAGTCGCTGATGTACTTCTTCCTGGGTCAAACAGGACACTTTTAATGGGGAATTTATTTTTACATTCTGCATGTCATCTGACAGTTTATTTTCCTCAGTGAATACATTGGAGAGAAAAATATTTAACAGCTTTGCTTTCTCCTCGTCGCTCTCTGCGACTCCCCCGCCAAACAAAACTCAATATTTATTACTCTGATTCTGTGGTTTACAGAAACACCCCACATGTGGTCATAAACTGTTGTATGGGCACATGGCAGTGCGCAGAAGAAAAGGAGCGCCACATGGTTTTTGGAGGGCAGATTTTGATGAACTGGTTTTTAGATGCCATGTCCCATTTGAAGCCCCCCTGATGCACCCTTACAGTAGAAACTCCCAAAAAGTGACCCCATTTTGGAAACTAGGGGATAAGGTGCCAGTTTTATTGGTACTATTTTTTGGTACATATGATTTTTTTTGATCATTCATTATAACAGTTTATGGGGCAAGGTGATCAAAAAATTGGTTGTTTTAGCACAGTTTTTATTTATTTATTTTTACAGCATTCACCTGAGGGGTTAGGTCATGTGACATTTTTATAGAGAAGATCGTTACGGACGTGGCGATATCTAATATGTATACTGGGCCCCATTGGCAGCTGAACTGGCTGCACAAGTGGTACAGTATGTCTCTGCCCCTGGTTTAGATTTTTTGTTTTTCAACTGCTTGTGGCCAGCACAGGACCCTCTAATCTGTGGACCACCAAGCATTTGCTTGGTTCACATGGTGGTGGCGTTTTCACCGATTATAATTACAGGGTGACCCTTTTATAGCAGAAGAGGATCAAGCCCAATTGTCAAGAACATACATTTGTACAATTGATTATGTAAATGTGCCACTGATCACAGAACGAACCATCAAAATTTGTTGGTGGATATGATAAGTTATTTGGCACATAAAGTTGTTTGTTGGCAACTTATTACCCCATGAGGACAAATGATAGTAGTAGCGATCATTCATGCCCATTCAGAGAGGATGATTGCTGCATGTAAATTTATAGAGCTGGCAACGATTCATTGTCCTTTGAATCCACCCATGTAAATGAGCTCTAACACTATACACTATGCCAATGACACCTATCCAGGGTTCCCTAGAGGCGGCTCTGCTTGGTCTTCAGCAGTCCTGAGGTTGAATAGAACAGCAGCTGACAAGTGTGACTAATGCTCTATTCAAATAGGAGAACATGGGACTCCCGTTCTTCTGATTGGTGGCGTCCCAGTGGTTGGAAGCCAACCGATCAGACATATCATTTGTATAGGGAATAAGTGTTGTTTATGGGAAAACCACTTTAAGGATGCTAAAATAAAAAGCATTACACATTCCCTTTAAGACCAGTTAAGCCCAGGTCCTAAAAAACCTATTTCTAGTTGAAAAACAGCCCAAAATATTGTGAACGAGGCAACAGTGTAGAAATCCAATAAATAATTAACATTTTAGTATGATTTGTGACACAGTGAGGGGTTGTGTCTGGCAAGGCAGGTATCTTCCTCCCAGCATGTTTGGCTGGGCTGGTTTCCAGCAAGGTGAGGTCAAATACTGGACTGGAGTTAAAGTGCCGATCCGTGTTTTGGCAGCACCTGGCTGTCCTTAAATAGGCAGCCGGGCTCAGCAGGGAGGTCTCTGTTTTGGGGATCTGAGGCTTTGTGCCGTGCTGGAGGGCTGAGAGCCACACGCTGGGGAAACAGGCCCCCTAAAGCCTACTGTGGACTACTGGAGGCAAAACTGCCAGCAAGGTGATTTGTGTTATATGAACTTTCCATTGTGTGTAAATTAACACTAAGACTGCAAAGTTACGTGCTGTTTTGTGCAATTGCCTAACATGTGTTGGTTCTGGTGCCGACCGTGGACAGTAAGTTCCTGGCTAGGTGGCAGGGACCCTACGAGGTACTCGAGAAAATGTAGATGTAAGCTACAAGGTACACCAGCCAGGGCGGCGAAAGCAGGAGCAGGTTTACCATGTGAATTTACTCAAAAACCGTGGAGAGATAGGGAAACCTGTACAGAAGACAGCCTGCAGCCGGGTTTTCTAGGAGAAGAGGTACCGGCCCCTCTGTCTGATGCAAGAGAGGCGGCTGCCACAGTAAAAATTGCTGACAGCCTCTCCTCTAAACAGACTCAGGAGGCCAGGGAGTTTGTTAGTCGGAACACGGATGTGTTCTTTGACCTCCCTTGCCACACTTCCATAATCCAGCATGATATTGTCACTGAGCCTCAGGCAAAAATCAGATTAAAACCATACCAGGTACCCGAGACTCAGCGACAAGCCATATCGGAGGAGGTGCAGCTGATGTTGCAGATAGACGTCATTGAGGAGTCAAAAAGTGAGTGGGCCAGTCCTATAGTATTGATATCCAAGCCGGACGGGACGTTGCGGTTTTGTAACGACTTTTGAAAACTTAACGAGGTTTCCAAATTCGATGCGTATCCCATGCCCCGGGTGGATGAGCTCATCGAGAGGTTAGGACAAGCCTGGTATTTTTCTGTTTTGGACCTCATGAAAGAATACTGGCAGGTGCCCTTATCAAAGGCTGCCAAAGAGAAAACTGCATACATCACGCCTGAGGGGCTGTATCAATATAAGGTCTTACCCTTTGGTCTGCATGGCGCCCCCGCCACTTTTCAGCAACTAACGGACATTGTGCGGATGAAAATACAATCATATAAATCACAGAAAAAATGCACCAAACGGATATGCCACTGACTATACTGGCTAGTCATAAATGCAGATATTAAAAGCTGAGACTTTCGCCAATATATTCCTGTCAGGAAAATATCGGAGCCCTTCATGCACCACGTCACGGTCACTCAGCATGGCAAAGGGTCCTATCACTACGCTAACTATGGTGTGAACAAGGTCTTGAGGTGATGTAATCCAGTTAACAGCCAGGCTTCCACACGAACGCCTAGCAGGACAACTAGTGCAATGTGAACAAAGCCAGACTGTAAGCCACACCCATATCAGACCATGTGATGGAGGTCCCCACGTGCAAAAGAGTGTTTGAATGCCAGGTAAAGGCACATACACTACTTATAAAACAAGACAAAAACACAGAAATATAGTGGCAATACTGGAGGAGCTGCTCAACCCCTAACACTGTAGTGTGTTTTTCATTGGGGTAGCAGCCCCACCGCATGTGGACCGCAGCAAACAACTATCCCCAGTAAAAAATGCATACGGTGGAGGATGTCGGCGCGGTCCACATGCACCACAAGGGCATCCTACACAAAACGGAGCATTGTGCGGATGAAAATACAATCATATAAATCACAGAAAAAATGCACCAAACAGATATGCCACTGACTATACTGGCTAGTCATAAATGCAGATATTAAAAGCTGAGACTTTCGCCAATATATTCCTGTCAGGAAAATATCGGAGCCCTTCATGCACCACGTCACGGTCACTCAGCATGGCAAAGGGTCCTACCACTACGCTAACTATGGTGTGAACAAGGTCTTGAGGTGATGTAATCCAGCTCACAGCCAGGCTTCCACACGAACGCCTAGCAGGACAACTAGTGCAATGTGAACAAAGCCAGACTGTAAGCCACACCCATATCAGACCATGTGATGGAGGTCCCCAGGTGCAAAAGAGTGTTTGAATGCCAGGTAAAGGCACATACACTACATATAAAACAAGACAAAAACACAGAAATATAGTGGCAATACTGGAGGAGCTGCTCAACCCCTAACACTGTAGCGTGTTTTTAATTTTGTGTAGGATGCCCCTGTGGTGCATGTGGACCGCGCCGACATCCTCCACCGTATGCATTTTTTGCTGGGGATAGTCGTTTGCTGCGGTCCACATGCGGTGGGGCTGCTCCCCCAATGAAAAACACGCTACAATGTTAGGGGTTGAGCAGCTCCTCCAGTATTGCCACTATATTTCTGTGTTTTTAACTAATGGACATTGTGCATCGTCCACATCGCCAGTACGCTTCAGCTTACCTGGACGATATTGTCATCCACAGTACCGACTGGGAAAGTTACCTACCCAAAGTGCAGGCTGTAGTGGACTCCCTTCGCAAAGCTGGCCTAACCGCTAACCCAAAAAAATGTGCGATAGGCTTAGAAGAGACTAAGTACTTGGGTATGTCATTGGGCGCGGAGCCATCAAATCCCAAGTGAACAAAATAGAGACGGAATTGGCCCGACCTGTCACCACGAGGCAAATAAAGTAATTCCTGGGAATGGTGAGCTATTACATGAGGTTTGTTCCCCACTTTGCTACTCTAGCCACGCCCTTGACAGGGCTGTTGAAGGGAAGAAAATCAGTGATGGTTCGCTGGGATGATCGGGTGGAAGAGGCTTTTGCCGCTTTGAAGTCGGCCCTGTGTGGGTCACCGGTTTTGGAGACGCGCGACTTCAAGAGGGAGTTCGTGGTACAAACGGATGACTCCGAAGTAGGCCTCGGTGCTGTACTGTCTCAGGAGGTCAACGGGGAGGAGCATCCCATTGTCTTCCTAAGCCGCAAGCTCACCCGAGCCGAAACCAGGTACAGTATAGTGGAGAGAGAGTGCCTGGCTATCAAGTGGGCACTCGAGTCTCTCTGCTACTATTTGTTGGGGAGAAAGTTCCGCCTGGTGATCGACCACTCCCCTCTCAAGTGGATGAGCCAGGCCAAAGACAGGAATGCCTGGGTCACCAGATGGTTTTTGTCTCTGCAGAACTTTAAGTTCTCGGTAGAACACAGAGCAGGCCGGTTGCAGGGAAACGCTGATGCCCTGTCCCGGGTGCATTGTCTGGCGTGTGTCCACCCCCTCAGGTTTGAACAAAGGGGGGGTATGTGACACAGTGAGGGTTTGTGTCTGGCAAGGCAGGTATTTTCCTCCCAGCATGTTTTCAGCCAGGTGAGGTCAAATACCGGACCGGAGTTTAAGTTCCGATCCGTGTTTTGGCAGCACCTGGCTGTCCTTAAATAGGCAGCTGGGCCCAGCAGAGAGGTCTCTGTTTTTGGGATTTGAGGCTTTCTTCCGTGCTGGAGGGCTGAGAGCCGCACACTGGGGAGACAGCCTGCTGTGGACTACTGGAGGCAGAACTGCCAGCAAGGTGACTTGTGTTATATGAACTTTCCATTGTGTGTGAATTAACACCAAGACTGCAAAGTCACATGCTGTTTTGTGCAATTGACTAAAGTGTGAATAAACACTGACGTTTTGAGTTAAGAACTTGTATTTTGCCTCTGTACTGCGCCCGCTTACCCTATCTACCAGAGCGAAACCCCACAGATTATATAATTATAAAAGTGTGCCCAGATTGCCCGTGTATATAGAGGTGCTCCTCCGGGGAAGTCTGTCATTAGTTATGAGTATATTGCAGTAGACTGTATTATGATTTTACTGCAGGAGGCCTGACAGTGAGATGAGGGATATAATAGACCACGACCCTTGTCACATGAGATTTAGCCACTTTGCAAAATTATCCAAATTTGTACTGAAGCTTAGAAGTCAGTGTGTATTGAGGGCTTATTCACATGGTATGGTCAAACTGCAACTTGAACACACTGTGAGAATAACCCCCTGCAATGTTATTGGAATGTTGTCCCCAAAATTCTAACTTGGGCACGCCAAAAATCTAACTTATTCCAAATGCAAATAACCTAGCAAACATATTTGGCTATGAGAAGCCTCCTCCCCATTCTTAGCCTTGCATGAAGGGGTCCCATTCTTTAAATAAGAGTGGATCCCAGAAGTGGGACCACCTGTATCAGACATTTATGGCATATCAGACATTTATGGCCCCCTTTAAGGCTAGGTTCACATGTGCAGAACAAAACAGTGCAGCACATTAAACTACTTTGGCAGAATGACAGACATCATACCGGAAACCACAACAGAAAAAGACATCTGGCGCCAATGTCTGTTTTCTCACTGAATATGTAAACCTAGACTAAAATGTTTCACACTCTTACATAAGAAGTTCTGTTCAGAAATACATTTGAAGTTTTGTGCTGGGTACCTCTACTCAAAGTTGTCATGGCCCACCAGAGTACCACATGTGGGTCCAGGCCCTGGTACAATAATTTGCCCAAAAAAGTTTAGCAGAAGACAACTTTATTTAGAGCTGACTTTGGAGCTAATTGCTTGCCTTTAGGGTTGTGTCTTTTAAGTGGGGGTGGCCAGCTTTAAAAAGAGATCGTCCCCTGAGGAGTCAGTAAATACCTGTTCATGGGGTCATACTGGACCACTTGAGTTCCATAAGATCCTTAGTGGGCCCAGGCTTTGACCTGGTAATGAAACCCTTAAGTGTAGAAAAAGTAATCACATTTGGATGTACCTTTTTAACTTGCCATTAGGGTCCATTTATTATGAGCTGATCCACAAACATCCTACTAGACTTTACTAATAATTTGTGTTGCATGTACAATAATAGCAAATAGAGCTTACAATCCAATTAAAGGTGGACATGCACATTTTATGTATAGGTGCCCTCAGAATTCTCTCCTCTGGTAGGTCCAAACTAAGCTGCTTAGTAAATCCCACCTTAAAAGTGAAGGGCTAATGTTACACATGGTCAACCCAAGGATAACACATTCCTCCTCCTCCACCATTAGGGTCTATATTACTATTTATAATTCGTCTGAACTGGCATGGAGGATTAATCTTTGGGTCCTAAACGTTGCAGAGGTCACGTCTGTATAATGGATAACACAGCGAATATTAATATTTAATAGCAAAAGTTAAGAAGGTGAGAGAACATTATTACACTTGTCAACAATAAAATTTGCTGCAGATTTTCAGTTGCTAAGACAGGCCCATCAATAATTTATGGGATACAGAATGTTAAATATTAAATACAAAGCCTTGGACAAAGGAAGGGGACGACGAGCAGGTGATAGTGTTCAACGGCCATAAAAATCTGCTCAACAACCTGATAGAACTGCATTAAACATTGCTATCTTAGGCGGCTTTGTAAAGGTTTTGCTTGTTCTGTGTATTATATCCATATATCAGCCTTGCAAGGATGGGTTCCTTTATTGTTAATAGGCTACATGAGATTTTATCCTTAGGCTGTGTCTGGTATTGCAATTCTACTCCATTCACTGGAATAGGGCTTAAATGCAATACCAGACAAATCCAATGGAAAACGGTGATGCTGTTTCTGGAAATAAAAAAGCTATTTTCTTTCCTAATTTCAAACAACCTATTTAAAGGCACCTGTCACCATGAAAATGCAAGGCAACATGGAATAGAGCAGTAGGAACTGGGCACACTGGTATATAATTTTATAGGAACAGATTCAGTAAAACCTGTAATTTATTTATTTTAATTTCAGCTCATTCTGGGCTTTGAAGTCCAGGAGGAGGTCCTATTAGTGACTGACAGCTCTCTCTGTATTCACAGTCATAGAGGGAAGGCTGTCAATCACTGATAGGACCACCTCCCTGACTTTAAAGCCCAGAATTAGCAGAAATTCAAATGTATAAATTGCACATTTTACCTACTCTTTCCCATAAAACTATACATCAATTTGCTCAGCTCCTCCTGGTTCTATAACATGGAATTGGTAAAAAAAAAAAAAAAACAATTACGCCATTGTAGTATGGGCTTTGGTTTTACGGCATTCACTAGGTAGAAAAACTGACCTGGTAGCTTATGATTCTTTGTGTCAGTACAATTACAGCAATACCATTTTTATTTAGTTTTTTGTTTTAATACTTTTAAAAAGTTAAAATTTTTGAAAATAAAACACTTTTTTTTAATCACTTTTATAAATTTTTTGGGGAAAATGAAATGACCAAAAATAGCGATTTTGCATTTAGATTTTTTTTCCGTGACACTGTTCACCACGCAAATACTTCTATATTTTAATAGTCTGGACTATTTTAGACATGATTCCAATTATGTTTATTAAATATTGTTTATTTTTACATATACATTACAAGGGGATGACTTGAATTGTTAATTCAGTTTTTTTATTTTTTTTCTAAACTTTCATTCCTTTTTTTTAACTTTACTTTTAACCCACCCCTAAGTGAATTCAACATAAATAACTTATACCATAGACATCAATGACTTACCATTGCAGTCTATAGGAAAATCACTGTGTTCCTAATAACCCCTGCTACAAGCAGGGCTTAAAAGGTTTGTCTGGTTTCCTATATTAGTGACCTATCCTCAAGATAGGTCATCAATTTCAGATTGGCGGGTGGTCCGACTCCTGCCACCCCGCGCTGATCAGCTGTTTGAAGAGCACGCAGCGCTCCTCTCTTCACTGTTTACCTGCCCGCCCCCATGGAGTGGGGAGGGGGAGATTGACAGGTCCAGGCGAGGTGTCCGGTCCTGTCAATAACGGGGAACTTGTGGAGCCTCTTGAGCAGCGTGGCCAGCCCCTCGCTTCTCCAGAACACTGATTTTGAACAAATTTGATTCATTAGAATTGATTTGCTTATCTCTAAACTTAACAATATTGTATATTGCAATAAAACTTAATTTGAGATGCTCTATTCTTTGCATACTAATAGTTTTCATGGGTAACCTTTTTAAGGAACCATATCTTAACTACTGTCAGACCTCTACCTAGGCAAGAAGTCTTACAAACCCACATGAGCACACCCAACCCAAGGTCAGGGGGGTACACCCCTACAACCACTGTGGGGGGCCTCAAGGTGACACCATACAACTTCTCAGTCAACATAGGGTTCTTTCCCCATAGGTAGCACAATGGTAGCAAACAATCAAGGGGGCAAACAAGTGCCTCCTAATGTAAGATAACAGAAGGTTGAACTGGTGTCAGGAAGGAAATCAAATTCGATGTCTCCATTATGTAAACCCCTATATACCTTATACATATAGATGAACCAAGGAATACACTTACAACTTAGAACAAAAAGAGGTACTGGTACATACAGTATTTCCCATGACAAAAACTAGGACAGAAAGAAACTTTAATTACGGACCTAAACCCAGTCTATGCAATTCCAGCTCTGTCTCTCGCCAGTAATACAGGAAAGGGGATTTTATTATCCCCTAACAAGCATATATGTTATTGCATTGTTATATAATTCACTAGGGCTCTTTGGGAAATTGCCTGGATGAACTTAGATTACCATACAGGAAGCACTTTTTTATTAATGTTATTTTTTATGTCAGTTTAATACCAGCACACCAAATGCAGAACCACATTGTAATGTTAAACAGTCTTGCTACAAACCAAAGGGACGCGGAATGCTTTGTTTTCTAATGCGCCCATGCCCTCTGGGCAGTAACTAGAATGAAGGGATTTAGAAAAAATAACATCTTTCCCGACATATATCTTAAATGAAAAGGTAGAGCTGGAAAGTGCAGAACCTATTACCTTACACAGCGGATGAAGCTATAAGAATGCATTTTATTGTAGCCTCAGCAAGTACAAAATGGATTATAGAGAAATACATTTGTGAGGTGATACAATACAACTTTATGTATTTAAATATTGGATAACGGGCTACAACGTTTTATTGTCAGAAATTCAGGAAGCATTGACCTCAGAAACTTTCATAATTAGAGGATTCAGTATCATAAGGTGCGTTACTCTACCCTTCGGAAGGGGGCACTAATGGCCCTGATGGTCTGGGCAACTGGAACTTGTACCGCCTTTCCCAAACTTGGTTCCTGAACCTATGAATAATGGCAGCTATATCCCTCCTTAATTTATTAATTGACAGAATTAATACCACAAATATATGAATGCTATTTGGCACGGCATATGTGGTGGTAGTAATTAGGCACTGTATAGTGTGGTTATCTGTACACCATTATAATGTATTTTTCAGGTACTTGTGGTACAGCAGAGGAGCCACCTTTTTACACAGGAAGGTTCCCCCAACAGGAGGCAACCTATTCACCAGCAAAGCCTCTCTTCCTGTACCCATAGGGCCCATGTGCGCACTCCCTCTTCTCTGGCTACTAAAGGGCCAGTGAGCATTTATCCTAATCTTCATCAGCCAGTGGCTAACAACCTTGGGGTATTTCCGGCACTCTCCCAGTGGGAGAATGCCTGAGCAGTAGGTCTCAGCTTGTTGAGTTCCTGCTGGGTGTGCTGTATCCTGTTGTCTGACCATGTACTGACCTCTACTCATTTACCTGTGTTGACCCTTCACTGCTGAACTTGACTTGTGCCTGTTTCCCATATTGATCCTATGCTGCCAGACCTGACCTAAGACCTATTACCATATTGCACATACTCTGTCTGGTCTGACCTCAGCCTATCCTTGACTATGATTTTGCCTGACCCCTCGGTGCCCTGCACAGTATCCTTGACCTCCATGGGTCAGATGTTAACCACACAGAGACGACTCCTGGATGTACCAGCCCAGTGGCTTCCCTGCAGCAAAGTTTAGATCTCTGTATAGGGGTTAAAGGCTAAAAACCAGGACACTGCCAAAATAACATCCTTCGGATTATCCCTAAGTCAAATCTGTTGGTTGACACAGTTGTTCCACACTTACTGCCATAACAGTTTTATATAAATTGCTCAGTGACTGTGAGGGGTGATTGAGCGATGAGATGTACTGCCAACAAATGATTATTTTTGTGGCCAATCAGCTTTTAAACTAGCATTTGTCAGCAGTTGCTAACAGAGATACGTTGTATGTAGTGTCTTGTGGATACACTATAGGTAGCCCAGTTGCCACTACTGGCGTTACAGGGTGAATCCCTTAGGTCCCTATACATGGGTCAATGATCAGAGCAATAATTGGAAAGGATCATTCCTAGGAACTTTTATTCCAGATACTTGCCATATGTTAAAGTGCAACCGATCATCCAATGAATGAGCTTGTCCATTGGGTAAAAGAATCTCTAAGGTAGACACCTAAATCATCATCTCTGGACAGTAGATTGTCCTGTCACAGAGATCTGCTGCTCACAAGCAATGATTCTATATAGGGATGATAGATTGCATTAGCAATCGCTTGTCTCCATACAGGGAAGATGATTGCTGCTGCATGTAAATGAAATGCTCACCTCCAGTGATGAGCAGACAATTATCAGGAACAAATGGTTTATTCCTGATTATTGCCTGCTGTGTCTGCTCAGTTAAAGAGTTCTTTAGTCTCAAATCCTTGTGTCAATAGTGAGTCTCCCTCTATGATATCCATAAGCTCTAATAGGGCATAGGTGTAGGGGTTATATTCATGAGATAACTTTAGGTCCTCCTTGGGGCCCTACTATGAGCCAGGTCCTCTCTTTGGGATAATAGCAGTGTAAGGACAGATTCGCACAGTGATCAGGTGGGGTTGGGTCAGCCGATTACCACATCAGCTTCCATTCTAAAAGGCTTGTCTTTATGAGACCACTCCTTTAAGGGAATAAAGTAAAAAAAACAGAGAAAACCTTTTTTTTTTTTACACTGGAGCAATATTATCCATTTCGGTGGATATGTGATTTGGATTATAGACAAAAATAAATAAAAACACACTGTATCGTAAAGTTCACGTAACTTACAGCCTTCGAGCCTATTGCATTATGATTGATGACAAATTCTTAAATTACATTGCCTAAGAAGTACTGCTTTGGGCTACTTGATAAAGTATTTATGGGAGTTGAGAGATGGTAAGACTCTTCAAAGCAATGGCTACAACGTCTCCGTTATGAGTCTATGAAGCATTGCTTAGACACCCGGGTCACATCAGACTTCTCAAGAAGCCCCTTAATTCAAGATAATTCTAAGCAACCTCCAAACAATAAGACTCTTAAGGGAGTTGACTTAAGAGCGACTGCTTTATGTCCCGCTCTCCTCCATTCCAATCAGGTCAAATACGAGCTTGTTAAAGGAGAATCCTCCCATAACAGTAATGTTTAATAGTTTCACGCCGGCTGGGGTTATGGAAGACTAATCTTTTGTGGCATCTCGGTGACAGGCAAGAATTCTGCAAGCAGCGCAGTTAATGTTGACAGATGTGTCGGAGATGCTTCAGACTTATGTTTACTGTGTCATGTTCTCAGCAGAAATATTGATTTGTAACAACGACTTGTGAGATATGAAAATTGAGCGAAAGTGAAAACCAGATTCCTTAAAGGGGTATGTCCGACACAAGATGACTGTAAATTGATATTAATGTACAGGTTAATTTGTCTGCAATTTACAGGTTATCTCCACCACTGAACTACATTATACAGTTTATATAACGGGTGGTCTGAGCCCCCCGGGCTATAATAATCATAGGCCCCTCGCAAACCACCATAATTATACGATACATTGGACAAGTTAACACAATGGGGCAGATATATTAACATGCTGTATATAAATAAGGCTATTGAGCTAGAATATTTTGCCTGCACCAGTTTTATTTAGTGTCGTATTCATGGGTAGCATGTATTCGGATTGTTAAATGTGTATTAATCCGTCATATTGTCTTAACCTATTAAGAACCAAGCCAATCTTTCTTTTTGCCTTTTTATTTTTTTCTGCCCGCCTACCAAGAGCTGCAGCCTTTTAAAATTTTCCTTTCACATAGCCATATGAAAATGTATGTTTTTCAGGAGAAGTTGTGTTTTTTTTTATGACATACCATAACTTGTATTGGAAAACAGGAAAAAAAAAATTGGGGGTTTTGTTTTTACGGCATTCACTATGCAGTAGAAATGACATGACAAACTTATTCTGTGGGTCACGATTAAGGCAGTACTATTCTGAAAGGCAGTATGATTAAGGCAATACCAAATTTATGTAGTTTTTTATTATGGTTTACTACATTGAACAAAATAAACTCTTTTGAAAAAAGTTTAACGTTTCTTTGCCATATTTATCGCCAAATTCTGAAACCTCTATATTTATATACAGTATTTCCACTCACAGAGCTTTGCTTGCAAGCTGTCATTTTTATTGGCACCATGCATATTACTTTTTGGTCACTTTTTATTATATTTTTTGGGGGGGACAATGTGACCAAAAAATTGTGATTACATTTTTTTTCCATTACAGCATCCACCATCTTTTTTAATGGTTCAGATTATGCTTTTTTATTGCCTATTGGTTTTATTTGCGTCAAGTAGGCTCACAGTCAGGTGTGTTACATTTTAAAGGGGGTTTTCTGGAAATGCTCAGAGAGGTTTAAGATAATAATGTAACAAATATTCATCTATTTTAGTTGCCTCAGGTCCAGCACTGCCACTCCTGTCACTGCTGATCTATGTTCACTTTTAGGCAGTTTTCTTGCTCCGTCTAAGTCCGTGACCACTGTGGCCAGTGACTGGTCTCAGTGGAGACAGCAATGAAACCAGTGATTGGCTGCAGTGCTCAAATTCTTACACAGCATATCACCATTGGCCAAACGTGAAAGAAGATGAAGACTGTCAGGCACAAGAGTGGCGGCAGTGCTGGAATACAGATAGATGAAATGGGTGTTGTTTGTTATTTTATTATTTTAAAGTGCTCTTAGTATTTCTGAGAAAACATAACGCACTGAACAACCTCTTTAAAATGTATCTGACTGCGGACCCTTTCAGGCTATGAGCCTTTGAACATTGCTGCTGGCAGGTGAAAGAGATTATATTTTCCCTAAATGAGATATATTACAAAGTTTCATATATGCATATATACTACTTATGTATGCAACAATAATTCCAATAGCAGTATTTAAAGAAAGTAAAGTTGCTACCCAGAGCAATGAATAATTCTGCAGCTACCATATGGGATGCAAAGCTATCGGCAACTCGACCCTTTGCCTTTTGCACTTGCTCTTCCTGCTTGACCCCGTCACTGTGCTGACTTACATTTAAACTCTCATTTGGCTATCAGAAGTTGAAAACAGCCGGAGAGAAGTAACTTCAGAAGGATACTCCTCCAACACCTTGCTCATTAAATGCCACTCGTCACCCTTGAAGAGTCTTAATGAGTATTAACGCACATTAGCATCATCTGCTTTCAGCCAGAAGGCATCAACCAGAATGACAAGGGCGATCAGTTACAGAGAAACAAGCAACATCGAAACCCATAGCGCGGGGTGATTAACAATATGCTCCGTGTGATAAAAATACACACCTAGGCGATTAATAAAAGATCAAATTACTAACACATTGCTCTAGCAACCCCATTACCCTCCTGATTACAGTGTCACTCCTGAATGGAAGATTTATATGGTTTCAAATGTGGAAGGAGACTCTGGATGCAGCTTCCATATTGTAAGGAGAAGCCGTTATTGGAAGTATACTTTATCACATATTGATTCATTGTAAAATACTGTCCTTAAAGGGAGTTGGTCACCAGGAAGTTCAGCGTTAAGCCAGGCATAATGACTTGCATGGCTAGCTTAGTGTACTTCGTGCATAAAAAAATTCTAATGAATAACCCATATGCAAATGATCACTTAAGTGCACCAAGGGCAGAACCAAACCACTCTATGCAGCCTTGCTCCTCCTACTTCCTCTGTCAGACCCTCCCTCTTCTTTTTGATTGACAGGGCCTGATTCCTACATAGTCAATATCACCTGGAGTAAAACATTTGGTAAATGATAAGAGTATTTTAGAAAATCGACAAGAAAATATGGGCTGTATGGTGACCTACTAGCAATGGTCTATGATCATGTCTGGCTGTTCCCCATCTGCTACTGATCTTTACATTTTTCCTGACCCAACTATTTGGCTGTAGCTCTTTTTGGCCTAAAGGCTATGTAAACCTTTGGGGGCAATTTTTTTTAACATTGCATTGTACTCATTTTGAGCTAAAAATATTTTTTTAATGGGTCTTTATTAAAAAAATATGTAGCCTTTTTTTCTTTGCAGAGCTGAGATGCTCTAGTAGCACCCTTTGGTTTTTCTGCCTTTTCTGTCAGTTGGGGAGCTGACGACTCCTTATCTCTGCTCTCTGACCTTATAAACACTCATTATAGCTCAGTTCTTATCTTACTTATAAGAATGTGGCTTAAATAAGTGTTTATGACCAGTTAACCCTTTTTGACAGAATGGCTCAATATTTTTTAATAAAGGACAATTTTTAGCCAAAAATCAGTAAAATGCAATCATAAAAAAATTGAAAAAATTGCCTCCAAAGGTGTACATAACCTTTAAGCCACCCCAATTTGCTGTAATTCTCCATGATCTACATGGTCCATCTCGAGCTTCTGTAGTTCTCCATACTATATATTTTTGACCTCTTTATCTCTTCTGGCTAGTGTCCATCTATGAGTCCTGCCTTCATGAGGCAGGAGACGAGCATTTGGACCACCTAAGTTGCCAGGCCATTCAGCAACACCCTACTGCCTAACTGCTTTTGTATGAAAAGGGGGACTATTGACTGGTATGCAGTAGGAATAAAATAATGATGACTTGATGGTGAAGCTGGGGAGCACAAAGGCCATTTTACCAAGGCCGATGATCGTTTGAATGAGCGTTCCCATGAACAATCGCTGCTGTTCGTTGTCACATGTAAACATGCCCAAGATCTTATTGTAACAATTGTTTTTTCCCATATGCTTTCAATGCTAATAATAATTGCTTTATTTAAATGGAGCTTAAACGACCGCCGCTCAACATTTTCTATTGTCAACCTGCGCACTTTATATGTAAAAGGGACCCTTACCTGCTTAGCAGACCTTCTTTAAATATCAGTGAAGATCTAATTTCTTGTAACTGACTGGAAAGCTGTAACTGCCTCCTGTACTTCACTGAGACATGTTTTGTATGGGAATGTACATTCATAGGCTCATACAAGCCAATGCAATTGACATGAGCAAACATGACAGAAGAAATGAAAGCAGTTCCAGTTTCCATTTACTATCATGACTAATTTATAATATGAAGTTCCAGGAAGCAGCAAAAGAAACATTTTACTCACGGGTAATGAGTAAAAGTCATGATAACTATCACAAATAGGAACAGAGAGTGACTATTATACTCCACAAGCATGTGGCCAGATCTTGGTGAATTGCTATATTCTCTAATAACAGAAAGGTATCCCTTTGAGGTTCATGGATCTGACAATAAATATAAAAATGCAAAAATCATAAGGCCATCTAGACAGTAGTAAACTCGGCTAAATTCAAAATCCCCTCTTTTGATTTTCACAGTCTGTATTTATTAGTACACACTGATAACATTTTCTCTACCTGTAGTCATCAATAGGGGGTGCTCACTCAATATAGTAATATCTTAACCCCTTAGTGACCAGCCTGTTTTAGGCCTCAGTGACCAAACATTTTTTTTCATTTTTCATCATTGCATTCCAAGAGCCATAACTTTTTTATTTTTATGCAGCCATATAACAGCTTGTTTTTATGTTTTTAATTGCACCGTTTTAGGGTATACATAAAATTAATTGATTAACTTTTAACTCTTTCTAGTTGGGGGATGGTAAAAACATCAATACGCCTTTGAATCTTTACATTGTAAATTTTGCAAAGTTCACTGTGCGTAATAATATGCTTATTTTCTGGGTCAGTACAATTATAGCGATGTCAAATATGCATAGAATTTTTATGTTCTACTACTTTTGCATAATAAAAACCCTATAAAAAAAAGGAAATGTTTCTGTATCATCTAGTGATGAGCGAAGTTATGAAAAATTCGACTTGGCTGCTTCGCCAAATTTCACAAAGAAATTCGAGATCGTGACAATTTACTTAATTATGAAGCACATTCTTTTGTACGCAGCGGGCAAAATGGCGAGGAATGGTGATCACGCCGCCCCCCCCCCCCCAATCATTGAACCCATCAGATGCCGCATTCATCGCTGATTGCGGCATCTGATGCTACAGGTGTGGGGTTTTCAGGGGTTAATCTGGTAAAAAAAAATACATATTCACCTCATCCATTTGCTTACGGAGAGGATGTCGCGGCCAGGTTTATTGAAGACACCGAGCGAAATCTTGAGTGGTGACTTGATGATGTCATCACACTGGCCGGGAGCAGTGATGTCTTCCTGCACGAGACTTTGCGCTGTATATTCAATCAAGATGGCCACAATGGCCTCTCCGCAAGCAAATGGATGAGGTGAATATGGTTTTGGTTTTACTACTATTTCAGGATTACCACGAGGAAATTCAGCTTCGCGGCGGATCAAATTTTTCCTGAAATTCAGATCGAAGTCAAATGGTTTGGCTTCAATTCCCTCAACACTAATCGCATCCCAAGGCCCATACCTTTTTATTTTTATTTCCATTTTTTTTATAGCGAATAAACTATAAACAGGAATTCTGGCTTTTTTTTTTACGCCATTACCCATGTGGGATAAATTATGTGATAATTGTATAGTGAGGGTCATTACAGTTATGCCAATATTGAATATGTAGAAGGGATTTTATCTTTGCAACTTTTTCATTAAAAATATGTTTTTTAATGGAAAAGGGTGTATTTTTTCACATGGAGATTTTTATTATGAAACTGTATTTCACTTTTATTTTTTCACAGTTTATTAGTCCCACAAAAGGACTTTGAAAGGCAATCTTCTGATCACTTCTAAAATACACTGTATTGCTTATGCAGTACAGTGTATTATACTGTCAGTGGAATACTGACAAGCATACACTGCAGGCAGGCCTGTGGGCCTTCATTAGGTCCCCAGCTGCCATGTTAAGAGCTCCTTCTGAACTGCTTAGACGCTGTGGTCACTATTGACTGCAGCATCTAATGGGTAAAACTGGCCAGATTTGTACTTCTCCTGATCTGGACTGTTAGGGCAGGGCTCATGCTCTCCCCGGCACAGGAGACCCATGCAGCGCTTAGACTAGGCCACTATAAAAGAGTGGCGGCCTAGACTAAAGTTCCTTAGTGACCGTTGTTACCCCTTAAGGACCGGGCCATTTTTACCTTAGGGACCGGACTGATTTTTACAAATCTGACATGTGTCACTTTATGCGGTAATAACTTTGGAACACTTTTACTTATCCAAGCCATTCAGAGACTGTTTTCTCGTGACACATTGTACTTCATGATATTCATAAATTTGAGTCAATATATTTCACCTTTATTTATGAAAAAATCCCAAATTTACCAAAAATTTTGAATATCTCAATATCTCTGTTTTTAAAACGGAAAGTGATAACTCATAAAATATGTATTACTTAACATTCCCCATATGTCTACTTTATGTTGGCATAATTTTGTAAATGTCATTTTATTATTTTGAAATGTTAGAAGGCTTAGAATTTTAGAAGCAATTCTTACAATTTTTAAGGTCTGAAGTCACTTTGTGGGGCTTACATAATAGAAACCCCCTATAAATGACCCCATTGTAGAAACTATACTCTTCAAGTTACTCAAAACTGATTTTACAAACTTTGTTAACCCTTTAGGTGTTCCACAAGAATTAAAGGAAAATGGAGATGAAATTTCTACATTTCACTTTTTTGCCAGATTTTCCATTTTAATCAATTTTTTTTTTTTATCACATCGAGGGTTAACAGCCAAACAAAACGTAATATTTATTACCCTGGTTCTGTGGTTTACATAAACACCCCACATATGGTCGTAAACTGATGTAAGGGCACACGGCAGGGCGCAGAAGAAAAGAAACGCCATATGGTTTTTGGAAGGCAGATTTTGCTGAACTGGTTTTTAGATGCCATGTCCCATTTGAAAATGCCCTGATGCACCATTACAGTAGAAACTCCCAAAAAGTGACCCAATTTTGGAAACTAGGGGATAAGGTTCCAGTTTTATTGGTACTATTTTGGGGTACATATGATTTGTAATTGCTCTATATTACGTTTTTTGTGAGTCAGGGTAACCAAAAAATAGCTGTTTTGGCACAGTTTTATTTACAACATTCATAAGACAGGGTAGATCATGCTATTTTTATAGAGCAGGTTGTTACGGGTGCAATGATATCAAATATGTCTACTTTCTTTGCTTGTTTGTTTCAGTTTTACATAATAAAGCATTTTTGAAAAAAAATATGTTTTTGTGTCTCCATTTTCTGAAAGCTATATTTTTTTAAATTTTTCTGCCAATTGTCTTGTGCATGGGCTTGTTTTTTTTGCAGGAACAGTTGACGTTTTTATTGGTACCATTTTTGGGTACATATGATTTTTTTGATCATTCATTATCACACTTTATGGGGCAAGGAGACCAAAAAATTGTTGTTTTAGCACAGTTTTTATTTATTTATTTTTACAGCGTTCACCTGAGGGGTTAGGTCATGTGACATTTTTATAGAGCAGATTGTGTGGCAATGCCTAATATGTATACTTTTTCTTATTTATTTATGTTTTATACAATAATAGCATTTTTCTCCATAGTCTGAGAGCCATAGCTTTTTAATTTTTTTACCGATTGTCTTACTTAGGTTCTCATTTTTTGCGGGATGAGGTGATGGTTTTATTGGTACTATTTGTGTGGGGATACACCTTTTTGATCGCTTGGTGTTGCACTTTATGTTATGTTAGGTGACAAAAATGGCTTTTTTGGCACTGTTTTTATAATTTTTTTTACGATGTTCACCTGAGGGGTTAGATCATGTGATACTTTTATAGAGCAGGTTTTTTCGGACGCGGCAATACCTAATATGTCTACTTTTTTATTTCACATTAACACAATAATAGCAGTTTTGAAGCAAAAAAAATCATATTTTAGTGTCTACATTGTCTGAGAGTCATAGTTTTTTATTATTTGACCGATTGTCTTAGGTTGGTTCTTATTTTTTGCGGGATGAGGTGATGGTTTTATTGGTACTATTTTGGGGGGAATACGCCTTTTTTGTCGCTTGGTTGTGATGTAAGGTGACAAAAAATTCATTGTTTTGGCAATTTTTTTTTTACGGTGTTCATCTGAGGGGTTAGGTCATGTGATATTTTTATAGAGCAGGTTGTTACTGGTGCTACAATACCTAATATGTCTGCTTTTTTTTTTTATTTCACTTTAACACAATAATAGCATTTTTGAAACAAAAAAAATTATGTTTTAATGTCTCCATGTTCTGAGAGCTATAGTTTTTTTTATTTTTTGAGCAGTTTTCTTATGTAGGGGCTCATTTTTTGCAGGATAAGTTGACGGTTTTATTGGTACCATATTGTGGGACATACGCCTTTTTGATCACTTGGTGTTTTTACATAGTTTATATTTAATTTCTTTTTTTTATGGTGTTTATCGGACGGGGAGGCTCATGTGATATATTTATAGAGCCGGTTGTTACGGATGCGGCGATACCTAATATGTGTGTTTTTTGCTTTGATTTTCTATTTTTTATTATAAAATCTGGGGAAAGGGGCGATTTTTTTCTTTTTTTTACGTGAAACTTTATTTTTTTTATTAAAAACACTTTTTTTTACTTTTTTTTTAAACTTTATTTCTGTCCCACTCTGGGACTTCAACTTTTGAGGGTCTGATCCCCTCTGCAATGCATTACAATGCATCTGTATTGTAATGCATTGCCTGTTAGTGTATTACACAGAGAAATACACTAACCGGTTGCCTAGGAGACCCGGCCTGAGGCTGGATCGCCTCGGCACCCATAGAAGGCAGGTCCTGATGCCGTGAAAGGCATTGGGCAGCCTCTGCATGGCATCAGGCTGCCTTGTTACACATTGGGTCACCGTCACAGCAGCGCGGGGACCCGATAGGCTCCCTCACCCGCTGCAAAACCCTTCTATGTCGCGGTCAGTGCTGACCATGGCATAGAAGGGGTTAATGCACCGGCATTGCTGTAAACACCGGGGCCCGGCTATCAGGGACTTCCGGGCCCCTGCAGTGATCGGGTGGGCACAGCTCCTGCACCCCCCCCTGGATCAGCCCAACGTGCATGTACGGCGGAATGCGTTCTGGCACAGCTTTAAGGGGTTAAAGACGTATTGGTGGTCACTAAGGGGTTAAATAAGATCCTCAGCTCCTCCTAGAGGCAACATAAGGCAGACAAAACTTTATCACGTACCCCAATTACCTGTAAAAGAAGAACCCCTTTAAGTACAGGCAATGTGATTCACCCAGCTTTCAGTAGGCCCTTGACTATGTTCTCATAAGTCATGGTCAGGTTTCATGCTGCTTGGTATAGCAGTATGTGCACTTACTTTGCAATAATATAATATTTTTTTATATGCTAGGCCTTAAAACGTAATTAGTTATTTTACCGTACCAAATATCTTTCATCATTTGCAAGTGAGTTTCAACTTCAATTGACAGGGGAAAATAAGGGATGGGATCTCTTTGTGTGTCTTTTCTTAATTACTTGTCTATACATTTCTGCTACGTCCCCCCCAGCTTAGTAATTTCAGGTATTCCAAGAGTAGTTTTTAATACTTCTACCCAAGTTTTCCCGACAGGCCTCGTTTGAAAGAATAGCCTTCCATGAGCACAAATACATTAGTGGAAATGACTGATGGTCCTACATGTGCTCAGATTAACCCCTTAAGGACACAGCCCTATTTCACCTTAAGGACCAGGCCATTTTTTGCAAATCTGACCAGTGTCACTTTAAGTGCTGATAACTTTAAAACGCTTTTACTTACCCAGGCCGTTCTGAGATTGTTTTTTTTTTTCACATATTGTACTTCATGACACTGCTAAAATTGGGTAAAATAAGTACATTTTTTTGCATAAAAAAATACCAAATTTACCAAAAATTTTGAAAAATTAGCACATTTCAAAGTTTCAGTTTCTCTACTTCTGTAATACATAGTAATACCCCCAAAAATTGTGATGACTTTACATTCTCCATATGTCTACTTCATGTTTGTATAATTTTGGGAATGATATTTTATTTTTTGGGGATGTTACATAGCTTAGAAGTGAAATGACCCCATTCTAGAAACTACACCCCTCAAGGTATTCAAAATTGATTTTACAAACTTTGTTAACCCTTTAGGTCTTCCACAAGACTTCATGGCAAATGGACATAAAATTTAAGAATTTTGATTTTTTGGAAAATTTTCCAATATAATACATTTTTTCCAGGAAAAAAGCAAGGGTTAACTGCCAAACAAAACTCAATATGGGTTGCCCTGATTCCGTAGTTTGCAAAAACAACCCATATGTGGTCGTAAACTACTGTTTGGCCAAACGGGAGGACATAGAAGGAGGGGAACGCCATATGGTTTTTGCAAGGCAGATTTTGCAGGACTGGTTTTGTTTATACCATGTCCCATTTCAAGCCCCCCTTGCACCCATAGAATAGAAATTTCAAAAAAGTGACTCCATCTAAGAAAGTACACCCCTCAGGGTATTCAAAACTGGGTTTACAAACTTTGTTAACCCTTTAGGTGTTCCACAAGAGTTAATGGCAGATGGAGAAACAATTTAGAAATTTATATTTTTTGGAAAATTTTCCATTTTAACCCATTTTTTCCAGTAATAAAGTAAGGGTTAGCTGCCAAACAAAACTCAATATGGGTTGCCCTGATTCTGTAGTTTGCAAAAACACCCCATATGTGTTCCTAAACTACTGTTTGGCCAAACGGGAGGACATAGAAGGAGGGGAACGCCATATGGGTTTTGGAAGGCAGATTTTGCAGAACTGGTTTTGTTTATACCATGTCCCATTTCAAGCCCCCCATTGCACTCCTAGAATAGAAATTCCAAAAAAGTGACTCCATCTAAGAAAGTACACCCCTCAAGGTATTCAAAACTGGGTTTACAAACTTTGTTAACCCTTTAGGTGTTCCAGAAGAGTTAATGGCAGATGGAGAAACAATTTTGGAATTTCAGTTTTTTGGAAAATTTTCAATTTTAACCCATTTTTTCCAGCAATAAAGTAAGGGTTAGCTGACAAACAAAACTCAATATGGGTTGCCCTGATACCGTAGTTTGCAAAAACACCCCATATGTGGTCGTAAACTACTGTTTGGCCAAACGGGAGGACATAGAAGGAGGGGAACGCCATATGGTTTTTGCAAGGCAGATTTTGCAGGACTGGTTTTGTTTATACCATGTCCTATTTCAAGCCCCCCCCCCCCTTGCACCCATAGAATAGAAATTTCAAAAAAGTGACTCCATCTAAGAAAGTACACCCCTCAAGGTTTTCAAAACTGGGTTTACAAACCCTTTAGGTGTTCCACAAGAATCAATGGCAGATGGAGAAACAATTTTGGAATTTCAATATTTTGGAAAATTTTCCATTTTAACCCATTTTTTTCAGTAATAAAGTAAGGGTTAACTGCCAAACAAAACTCAATATGGGTTGCCCTGATTCTGTAGTTTGCAAAAACACCCCATATGTGTTCCTAAACTACTGTTTGGCCAAACGGGAGGACATAGAAGGAGTGGAACGCCATATGGGTTTTGGAAGGCAGATTTTGCAGAACTGGTTTTGTTTATACCATGTTCCATTTCAAGCCCCCCGTTGCACTCCTAGAATAGAAATTCCAAAAAAGTGACTCCATCTAAGAAAGTACACCCCACAAGGTATTCAAAACTGGATTTACAAACTTTGTTAACCCTTTAGGTGTTCCACAAGAGTTAATGGCAGATGGAGAAACAATTTTGGAATTTCTATTTTTGGAAAATTTTCCATTTTAACCCTTACTTTATTACTGGAAAAAATGGGTTAACTGCCAAACAAAACTCAATATGGGTTGCCCTGATTCTGTAGTTTGCAGAAACACCCCATATGTGGTCGTAAACTACTATTTGGCTAAACGGCATGACATAGAAGAAGGGGAACGCCATATGGTTTTTGGAAGGCAGATTTTGCTGGACTGGTTTATTTACACCATATACCCTTTCAAGCCCCCTGATGCACCCCTAGAGTAGAAACTCCATAAAAGTGACCACATCTAGGAAACTATGGAATAAGGTGGTTGTTGTTTTGGGACTATTTTAGGGGTAAATATGATTTTTGGTTGCTCTATAGTACACTTTTTTGAGGCAAGGTAACACAAAATTTAAATTCTAAAATTGTTTCTACATTCGCTATTTAGTTTTGTGGAACACCTAAAGGGTTAACAAAGTTTGTAAAGTAACTTTTGAATATCTTGAGGGGTGTAGTTTCTTAGATGGGGTCACTTTTTTGGAGTTTCTAGTCTAGGCTACATTAGGGGGAGCTTCAAATGGGACATGGTGTAAAAAAAAAAACAGTCCATCAAAATCAGCCTTCCAGAAACCATATGGCGTTCCCTTCGTTCTACGCCCTGCCGTGTGGCTATATAGCCATTTACGACCACATATGGGGTGTTTCTGCAAACTACAGAATCAGGGCAATAAATATTTAGTTTTGTTTGGCTGTTAACCCTTGCTTTATTACCGGAAGAAAAGGATTCAAATGGAAATTTTGCCCAAAAATTGGTGTTTTGGCACCGTTTTTATTTTATATTTTTAACGCTGTTCATCCGAGGGGTTTAGTCAAATGTTATTTTAATAGGGCAGATTCTTACGGACGCGGTGATACCTAATATGTCTACATTTTAGAATTTATTTAGATTTTACACTATATTATCATTTTAGTAACCCAAAAAAAATATTTTAGTATCTCCATAGCCTGGGAGCTATTTTTTTTTTTTTTAATTGGGCGACTATCTAATGTAGGGGCTTATTTTTTGCGGGATGAGATGGCGGTTTTATTGGCACTAATTGGGGGTGCATATGACATTTTGATCGCTCGCTATTACACTTTTTGTGATGTTAGGTGACAAAACATTGCTTTTTTTTACACGTTTTCTTTTAAAATTTTAACGCTGTTCATCAGGGGGGGGTTGGGTTAAATGTTATTTTTATAGATAAGATTTTTACGGACGCGGCGATGCCCAATATGTATGGCTCTCAGACTTTGGAGACACTAAGCAGGCATCCTCAAACTGCGGCCCTCCAGATGTTGTAAAACTACAATTCCCACCATGCCCTGCTGATGGCTGTAGGTTGTCTGGGCATGCTGGGAGTTATAGTTTTACAACATCTGGAGGGCCGCAGTTTGAGGATACTTGCACTAAAACAAATATTTTTGGGGAAATTTTTTTTTTTTTCCGTGTCTCCAAAGTCTGAGAGCCATAGTTTTTTATGGGGGACTGTTGGGGATTATAAAAATGTAGTACTCCATGGAAGTGTGAAACTCCCTGAAGCAATCGATAACGCAGAGGCCCGGATGATCGGGGCACGTGTCACAATGAGTGGTGGTGTCCTTCCATATCCCTCTCTTGTGACACACTCTGCATCTTTTTTGGGTTCGTCCCTTCTTTCCAGTATGGGGGACCACACCTGGAAAATGTTGGCCAGGGACTATCCGGGCGCCTCCAATTCCCAAGGTACTCCGGCCTGCTCTTTCCCGGTCAGAAAAAATCAGGTCCTTGAGGACTGCCTCATAGAATTGGAGGAATGTCCCTGTGCTGCCAGCGCTTCGGAATAGTACAAAAGAGTTGTACAAGGCAACCGATACCGCAACTTTTTTGTACCATGCCCGGGTTTTGCGCATGGCATTATATGGCTTGAAGACTTGATCAGAGAGATCAACACCTCCCATATACCGATTGTAGTCGACGATACAATCGGGCTTGAGGACCGTTGCCGTGGTACCTCGCACAGGGACAGGGGTGATGCCATTACCGTGGATTGTGGACAGTACAAAGACATCCCTCTTGTTCTTATATCTGACCAGCAACAGGTTTCCACTGGTAAGTGCACGGGTCTCACCCTTGGGAATAGGTACCTGGAGGGGGTGGGCAGGGAGGCCACGCTGATTTTTCCGCACGGTCGCACAAGCGAACGTGGATCTGGCGGCAAGGGACCTGAACAAGGGAATGCTATTATAAAAGTTGTCGACGTACAAGTGGTAACCCTTATCTAGCAGTGGGTACATAAGATCCCACACGAGTTTCCCGCTAACACCCAGAGTGGGGGGACATTCTGGGGGTTGAATACGGGAATCTCGCCCTTCGTACACACGAAATTTGTAAGTGTACCCTGAGGCACTCTCACAAATTTTGTACAGCTTCACACCATACCTCGCCCGCTTAGTGGGAATGTATTGGCGGAAACTGAGTCTCCCCTTGAACGCAACGAGAGACTCATCAACCGCGACCTCCCTTCCAGGTACGAAGGCCTGTACAAATTTGGCCCCGAAGTGATCGATGACCAGCCGTATCTTATACAGACGGTCATAGGCAGGATCAGGGGGGACATGCTGCATTATCTGAATAATGCAGACATTTCCGGATGGCCTCAAACCGGGAGCGTGTCATGGCCATACTGTAGAGTGGGGTCTGGTAGAGGACGTCCCCACTCCAGTATTGCCTGACACTGGGTTTTTGCACTAGACCCATATGCAGCACGAGGCCCCAAAATGTCCTCATCTCGGCTGCACTGACCAGCGTCCAGCCACCGGGTCTAGCCAAAAAGGAGCCCGGGTGCTGAGCAACGCACTGTTGGGCGTACAGGTTCGTCTGCTCCACCATCAGATTCACAAATGGGTCACAAAAAAAAAAAGTCAATTTCAGTGAACCCCACTGTGAGAATCTGGATTCCTGGATTGCCAACAAAATCCGGAATCTCGGGCTCAAAATCCACTGGGGGACACCAGCTAAGTTCATCGGCAGGGGGCTCCGGTGGGCTTATTTGTTGGGCCGGGAAACCAGTACGAGCCCCAGGGAGGCTCGTACTAGGGTGGGCCACAGGATCCCTAGCATGTGGGGCCCCTGGCGGCGTCTCCGCCGCCTTGGGGGCTCATCGTCATCAGATGATGATGAGGAGGATGCGGATGACAAGAGGAACGTGGGGTCATCCTCATCCTCACTGGGATCTCGGAGTCGGAGGCAATCTGGGCGTATGCCTCCTCCACCGAGAACATCCGGCGGGCCATGGGTATGTGTGTGTGCGTGTGTATGTGCGTGCGTGTAAACCTTTTTGTGTGGGGGCACGGGTGTTCGCGTACTATAAAGTAAAAAAAAAAAATGGGCAAGTGTTAGGAAAAAAAATAAAAGTTCAAACTTGCTGATCGGCGGTACAACGCTGATCAGCGGTGGGGTGGTGGGGCGGGCGATGCGATAACAGTGGCTGGACGCTAAGGGTGCTGGCCAGTCAGCGCACGCCGAAAAAAAAAAAGTGGTGGTGGGGGGTCTAGGGTCTGAAAGCTGAAACAAAAAAAAAGTTTAGATAAAAGTGCATTTTTTTTCCTAACTAACTTTCCCTTCTAACGGTGCCTCTCCCTCACTGACCCTAACCTACCTGGAGGGCGATGGGTGCAGGAGGGTGATGGGTGCCGATTAGAGGGGATCTCAGGAGCCTGGTGAGGACGGTGCTGCAGGGTGCTGGTGCAGAACAGGAAGAGGAGGGGAGAGAGGAGTGCAGGAAGTTTGAATCTCGCACCTCTCTCCCTGCACCAATCAGCACCCTGGACAGCAGGCATCAGCACCATGGCCAGCACCGCCTCTCCAAATCTTCGTACTGCGATTGGTGGTGTGTAATCACGCCACCGATCGCAGTCTTTTTCCGGTTCATCGGGTCACCGGAGACCCGAATGGACGGGAAACGCAGCAAACCGCAGGTCTGAATTGACCCGCGGTTTTCTGCGATCGCCAATACTGGGGGGTTAAATGACCCATCCCCCGGCGTTGTTACAGGATGCCCGCTGAATGATTTCAGCGGTCATCCTGTTCCGATTAACCCCCACGGCGCCGCAATCGCGTTTTAAAGCCATGATGTACCGGTACGTCATGTGTCCTTAAGGACTCGGGAAACATGCCGTACCGGTACGTCATGTGTCTGTAAGGGGTTAAGGAATCCCTCGAGTCTGAATTATTAGGTGTCTTTAAGGACATGGTGAGCCATTGAATAAGACTAACAGCAAGGCACGCAATGCCATGGGACTTCACTCTCCGCTGCTCTAGGTTTTATGCAAAACAAAAGAAATGGATTAAAATCTACAATGAATCTACTTTACACCAAGGAAAGGCTAAATATCAGAGAAGAAAAGGCTCCAGGTCATTTTTCAATTAATGAACTAAACCTGTTCATGAATGTGGTGGTTAGAGATGATCAAATAAAAAAAAATTAGATTCGCCGGTTCGCCGAATTTTTCGTGAAAAATTTGGTTCAATCCGGATATATTCGCGGCAAATTACATTAGAAAAAAGGCTATTTCCTGGCTGCTGAGAGCCTTTATAGTGGTATAGAACACTGTGCCTTGCAGTTACACACATAGGGAGTCTGCTTTGGTAGTGAAATAATACTGTGAGTCCGTATGACATGCAGATGACAGGCGTCACTCTTAGAATCACTGCACATTTCACAGATTTGGGCAGTTATGGGTCCAAAACTGACCAAATAACTCAAGTATGAACTTAACCTTACAGGTCGATGTTAGCGCCAAGAAGAAGCGCACTCCTTTTACACCGTCACCAGCTGATTCCATATAGATGTCTACAGAACCTGTTCTATTAAACGCGTATACAAGTAGAGCCCCCCGGATACAGTGGAGAGGGTGTTAGCAGTAAGTTTGTGTTGACGTCACTGATTAATTTGCTTATCCTCTGATCCTTTAGAACAATAACCCACAAAAAATGGATCCTGTCTGTAGAGCATACGCCTTCACTTGGTCAGCATTTGCTCAATAATCCATCAGTATTTCTAATGCAAAAAAAAAACAGGAATGGATCTAAAACAGAGATGACACGTGAATGGAATATTTGCATGCCTTCTGTGTTTTGTACCCACTCCTGCTTTTTGCTACCAAATCATAAGCCAATTCTGATAGGACTATACAGGCCTTACAGCTGCTACACAAACAGAATCCGTTGTGCGTCTCATTTTTCCTTCTTTCTGACAGATCAGAAGAAAGGTCAAATAAATGATGATGTCAGCCAGGCCGAAAGGCAAAATAGTGGCCCAGTCATGAAGTGGGGATGGTGGGAACGGCATGAGAAGTCAACAGAGTGGACCTATGACATAATGGTGAGGTGGAAGCAGCATTAGGAGACCACAGAGTGGCCCAATGACAGTCTGGAGGTGGCGGCAGCATCAGGAGGCCACAGAGCGACACGACGACAAAAGATTGTGAAGGTGGCAGAAGCATGAGGAGGCCACAGAATAGCATGACCACGAGAGATTGTGGAGGCGGCTGCAGCATGAGGAGGCCACAGAGTGGCACGACGACGAGAGATTGTGAAGGTGTCAGCAGCATAAGGAGGTCACAGAGTAGCACAATGACAAGAGATTGTGGAGGTGGCAGCAGCATGAGCAGGCCACAGAGTGGCACAACAATGAGAGATTGTAGAGGTGGCAGCAGCATGAGCAGGCCACAGAGTGGCACAACAATGAGAGATTGTGGAGGTGGCAGCAGGTGGTACAAAGAAAAAGTGTGGAGGTGTCAGCAACATGAGGAGGCCAGAGTAGCACCACAATGAGAGATTGTGGAGGTGGCAGCAGCATGAGCAGGCCACAGAGTGGCACAACAATGAGAGATTGTGGAGGTGGCAGCAGCATGAGGAGGCATGAGCAGGCCACAGAGTGGCACAACAATGAGAGATTGTGGAGGTGGCAGCAGCATGAGGAGGCCACAGAGTGGCACGACGATGAGAGATTGTGAAGGTGTCAGCAGCATAAGGAGGTCACAGAGTAGCACAACGATGAGAGATTGTGGAGGTGGCAGCAGCATGAGCAGGCCACAGAGTGGCACAACAATGAGAGATTGTGGAGGTGGCAGCAGCATGAGCAGGCCACAGAGTGGCACAACAATGAGAGATTGTGGAGGTGGCAGCAGGTGGTACGAAGAAAAAGTGTGGAGGTGTCAGCAACATGAGGAGGCCAGAGTAGCACGACGACGAGAGATTGTGGAGGTGGCAGCAGCATGAGGAGGCCACAGAGTAGCACCACAACGAGAGATTGTGGAGGTGGCAGCAGCATGAGCAGGCCACAGAGTGGCACAACAATGAGAGATTGTGGAGGTGGCAGCAGCATGAGGAGGCATGAGCAGGCCACAGAGTGGCACAACAATGAGAGATTGTGGAGGTGGCAGCAGGTGGTACGAAGAAAAAGTATGGAGGTGTCAGCAACATGAGGAGGCCAGAGTAGCACGACGACGAGAGATTGTGGAGGTGGCAGCAGCATGAGGAGGCCACAGAGTAGCACCACGACGAGAGATTGTGGAGGTGGCAGCAGCATGAGCAGGCCACAGAGTGGCACAACAATGAGAGATTGTGAAGGTGTCAGCAGCATAAGGAGGTCACAGAGTAGCACAATGATGAGAGATTGTGGAGGTGGCAGTAGCACGAGGAGGCCACAGAGAGGCATGACGACGAGAGATTGTGGAGGCGGCAGTAGCATGAGGAGGCCACAGTGGCACGACGACAAAGTGTGGAGGTGTCAGCAGCATGAGGAGTCCAGAGTAGCATGACAACGAGAGTTGCGGGTGAAGAAACCTACTCATCAGTAACTGTAGACTCAGGCTGCTGCTGATGGAGCTGGTACTGCTCCTGCCACCCCACCCCGTCCCAGCAGCCATGGCAGTGGAACGTGAGTGCAGAGAACCCCTCCGTTCAGACCTGCTAGAGGATGGACGATGGCGCAGATAGGCAGCGGCCAACTGACTACAAGGTATGTCTCTGTAGTAGTTTGTCCTCCCTCTCAGTGGGTGTAAAAAAGGCCCCCATTCTGGACTGTTAGCGAGGGTCCAACAAGGTGGAGAGCCAGAAGTCATCCCTCTGAGAATGGTGACAATTCGGCTGTCACTACGCAAGCGAGTATGCATCAGGCCATTTGTGCAAGTGACTCGGAGGGACTCCCTGCCTACAGCTCCACTGCATACTGTCACGGTGTGTCTGGGTCATCTGTCTCGTCTTCCTCATTGCCCTGTAGTTCCTCTGGCTGCTTCTGCTTCTCCTCTCCTGTCACCTGAGTCGAAAAACCACCCATTTCGCTACACATTGCCTGTGCTCCAATGTACTCCTCCTTTTCCAGTTCAGCCCCCACAGGGCTCATGTGGCCGTGAGATCTAGGCGCCACGTCTCCAGTCCCCTGACCAGCCATTGTTACCACCATCTGTTCCAGGACATTAAGCAGTGGAATGACGTAGTTCATCCTGTAGTCCTGGCGACTGACAAATAACGTGGCGTCCTCAAAAGGCTGGAGCAAATGGCAGGTGTCAAGCATGAGCTGCCACTGGCTTGCATCATCAAGAAATCGTTGATGGCCTTTCTCTGTTCGTATAGTCAGTCCAACATATGGAGTGTGGAATTTCAACGGATGGAAACCTCGCATATCAGCCTATGTTGGGGGATGCCAAGGAGGGTGTGCTTTGCAGTGTACGAGTGGCTGAAGTGCATGCAAAGTTTCCTGCCCATTTTTAGGATGTCTTGCAGATGGGTGGAAGACTTCAGGAACCGCTTGACAACCAGATTAAACACGTGTGCCATGCAGGGCGCATGGCTCAGCCCTCCTTGACGCAGCACCAAAACAATGCTCTTCCCGTTGTCAGTCACCATGGTTCCAATTTTGAGTTGTCGAAGAGCCAGGATTTGATTTCTTGATGAAGGACACGGAGCAGTTCCTCCCCTGTGTGACTCAGTTCGCCCAGGGAAATGAGATGCAGAACAGCGTGATACCGCTGTGCCCTGCACATGTGTATGCTGGAGGGGCAGTGTGACTTGTCCCTGCAGTGGAGACTGAGGACATGGTGGAGGATGAGGAGGCAGAGGTGGACATTGTTGCAGGACCAACAACGTGGAGGCGGAAGCGGCGTGACCTGGCCAAGTTGCTGGTGTGGCTGTGCAGGAACCATATTAACCCAGTAGGCCATAAAGGACATGTACTGACCCTGACCGTAGTTACAGCTCCACACGTCGGCACTGCCGTGCACTTTGGCAGACACCAACAGGCTCAAGGACTGGCCCACCTTCTGTTCTACATATTTGTGCAGTGCTGGTACTGCCTTTTTTGTAAAGAAATGACGGCTTGGGACTCTCCACCTCGGCTCGGCACAAGCCATCAGTTCTCTGAAAGGTGCAGAGTTCACCACTTGGAAAGGGAGGGACTGCAGCACCAGCAACTTGGACAGGAGCATGTTTAGCTTCTGCACCGTTGGATGCGTGTACGCATACTGCTGCTGTCTCTTGGCAATCGCTTCGGTGATCGATTGCTGACGGAATGACTGACGAGGAATAGGAGGAGGAGGAGCAGGGACATCTGGACCAGCAGAAGATGGGAATGACAGACAGCATCCTTCGGATGAGGTGGTGGAGCCTTGACTGGCTTAAACCGGGTGCGTGCCACTGGGTGATGAAGCAGTTGCTGCAGCAGGCTGGACCACCACATCAGAGCCACGGTTCTCCCAGGCCACTGTATGGCTATGCTACATATGTTGACGCAGGGCTGTAGTGCCAACATTGGCATCCTAGCCACGCTTCACCTTCTGCCCACATATTCTACATATTGCCATGTTCATCTCCTCCGGCGGCTTAACAAAAAACTGCCAAACCTCCGAGTAGGTGATTTTCCCCCAAACAGTCTGCACTGACTGACTGCTACCGCCGCTGCCTCCGTGAACCCCTGCATCACTACTTCCCGGGCAGGTAGGATGCTGCGAAGCAGGTGGTCTACCCTGGGGACGTTTGGCTCCTGACCTCCTACTGTTGCCACCCTGCTGACTCCCGGCCACCCTATCGACCTGCTGGCACCCTTTTCTCCTAATGATGATGAAGCCCCTTATGCACCCGGCTCCCAAGTGCGATCGGCTTCATCATCAATGAGTATTGTCTGCATGTCACTGATGTCCTACTCAACGATCTCTCGGTCAGGAGCATGACCGCTCACAACACCACCTCCCATGCCACTCTCCTCATCACTACTTGCCCGCCTAGCAGAGGAAACGGTGGATGTCTCCTCTAGATTTTGGCTGGGTAGTAGCTGCTGACTGTCCTCTAGTAGCTCGTCCTTGCTGAAAAGTGGAGCCGAGCCCATAGCATATAATACTTCTCAGGGTGAGGGAACAGAAAAGGACTGAGGCAGGTTGAGGACAGGTGATGGCACAGGGCCTGCTCCCAGGCCATGCCTACTAAGGGTTGTGTCTGATGAACCCACCGACTGTTGGCTGGGGGTGTCTGATGTCACTTGGGATGAAGTGGATGAACGAGTTAACCAATCAAGAACCGCTGGGTTGCTGGTCAAGATACAATCGCTAGATGACACCGGGAGCTCAGGCCTCTCGCTGCGACTCCTGCTGCCACGCCTCCTTACTCTGCTGCAACCTCTACCTGTGCCAGAAACATTTATGCCTCTGACACGCCTCTGTGCATTGCCTGGCACTTCTCTGTCTGACATACTTTTAGCTGAACTAAATAAATTAAAAGCAAATTAAAACATCCCTAAAAGCGACGAAAATATTTTTCTTTATATACTGAAATAGGTCACTAAACGCTTTCAACACATATAACTGCAGAAGTTAACAGAGAATATAGTTTTCTTTTTGTACTGAAATAGGCCACTAAACGCTTTTACCAGAAATAATTGCACCAGTGAAGTGTGTACAGTCGAGGCCAAAAGTTTTGAGAATTACATAAATATTGGAAATTGGAAAAGTTGCTTAAGTTTTTATAATAGCAATTTGCATATACTCCAGAATGTTATGAAGAGTGATCAGATGAATTGCATAGTCCTTCTTTGCCATGAAAATTAACTTAATCCCAAAAAAACCTTTCCACTGCATTTCATTGCTGTCATTAAAGGACCTGCTGAGATCATTTCAGTAATCGTCTTGTTAACTCAGGTGAGAATGTTGACGAGCACAAGGCTGGAGATCATTATGTCAGGCTGATTGGGTTAAAATGGCAGACTTGACATGTTAAAAGGAGGGTGATGCGTGAAATCATTGTTCTTCCATTGTTAACCATGGTGACCTGCAAAGAATCACGTGCAGCCATCATTGCGTTGCATAAAAATGGCTTCACAGGCAAGGATATTGTGGCTACTAAGATTGCACCTCAATCAACAATTTATAGGATCATCAAGAACTTCAAGGAAAGAGGTTTAATTCTTGTTAAGAAGGCTTCAGCGCGTCCAAGAAAGTCCAGCAAGCGCCAGGATCGGCAGCGAAGAAACCACTTCTCTCCAAAAAAAATATCAGGGACAGATTGATCTTCTGCAGAAAGTATGGTGAATGGACTGCTGAGGACTGGGGCAAAGTCATATTCTCCGATGAAGCCTCTTTCTGATTGTTTGGGGCATCTGGAAAAAGGCTTGTCCGGAGAAGAAAAGGTGAGTGCTACCATCAGTCCTGTGTCATGCTAACAGTAAAGCATCCTGAGACCATTCAGGTGTGGGGTTGCTTCTCATCCAAGGGAGTGGGCTCACTCACAATTTTGCCCAAAAACACAGCCATGAATAAAGAATGGTACCAAAACACCCTCCAACAGCAACTTCTTCCAACAATCAAACAACAGTTTGGAGAAGAACAATGCATTTTCCAGCACGATGGAGCACCGTGCCATAAGGCATAAGTGATAATTAAATGGCTCGGGGACCAAAACGTTGACATTTTGGGTCCATGGCCTGGAAACTCCCCAGATCTTAATCCCATTGAGAACTTGTGGTCAATCCTCAAGAGGCGGGTGGACAAACAAAAACCCACTAATTCTGACAAACTCCAAGAAGTGATTATGAAAGAATGGGTTGCTATCAGTCAGGAATTGGCCCAGAAGTTGATTGAGAGCATGCCCAGTCGAATTGCAGAGGTCCTGAAAAAGAAGGGCCAACACTGCAAATACTTGCATGTAATTGTCGATAAAAGCCTTTGAAACATATGAAGTGTGTGTAATTATATTTCACTACATCACAGAAACAACTGAAACAAAGATCTAAAAGCAGTTTAGCAGCAAACTTTGTGAAAACTAATATTTGTGTAATTCTCAAAACTTTTGGCCACGACTGTATATATTTTTCTTTCTGTACTGAAATAGGCCACTAAGCGCTTTTACCACAAATAACTGCACCAGTGAAGTGCGCATATATTTTTCTTTCTGTACTGAAATAGGCCACTAAATGCTTTCAACACATATAACTGCACCAATGAAGTGCAGATAATTTTTTCTTTCTGTACTGAAATAGGCCACTAAATGCTTTCAACACATTCATTCATAAAGTGGGCGGCACAGGCGCGTGACGCAGTGACTCACGCTGCCAGCGCCCGTCCTCCCGGCCTGCCTCCTCCCTCCTCTCTGCTACGAGTGCTTGTAGTTGTAAGTATACAGGCGCTGAATACCCGATTATATACATAACAATTAACTATTACAGATACGATAATATACAGTGAGCGGGGCCCGTGTAGTAGAATACAGTCACTGCACGGGCCCCGCTGTCATTATAAAAGCAGATGCTGGCCCCCAGCCCCTCCTCCCTCACTGCTGATACACCCGGCGTGCGGCATCGCGGTTGGTGTATCATTGAAAATTCGGCAAAATGCAGCATTCGCCCCATAAGACGCACTGCTATTTTCCCCCCACTTTTGGGGGGGGGGAGTGCGTCTTATAGGGCGAAATATACGGTATATATTTTTCTTTCTGTACTGAAATAAGCCACAAAATGCTTTCAACACAAATAAATGCACCAGTGAAGTGTGCATATATTTTTCTTTCTGTACTGAAATAGGCCACTAAACGCTTTTACCACAAATAACTGCACCAGCGATGTGCGTATATATTTTTCTTTCTGTACTGAAATAGGCCACTAAACGCTTTCAACACAAATAAATGCACCAGTGAAGAGCGTACATATTTTTCTTTCTATACTGAAAAAGTCAACTAAACTATTTTACCACAAATAACTGCACAAGTGTAGTGTGTATATATTTTTCTTTCTGTACTGAAATAGGCCACTAAACTCTTTCAACACATATAACTGCAGAAGTGAACTGAGAATATATTTTTCTTTTTGTACTGAAATAGGCCACTTAATGCTTTTACCACAAGTAACTGCACCAGTGAAGTGCGTACATATTTTTCTTTCTGTACTGAAATAGGCCACTAAACACTTTTACCACAATTGACTGCACCAGTGAAGTGCTTATATATTTTTCTTTCTGTAATGAAATAGGCCACTAAGCGTGTTTGACACAAATAAATGCACCAGTGAAGTGCGTATGTATTTTTCTTTCTGTACTGAAATAGGCCACTAAGCGCCTTTGCCACAAATAACTGCACCAGTGAAGTGCGTATATATTTTTCTTTCTGTACTGAAATAGGCCACTAAATGCTTTCAACACATATAACTGCAGAAGTGAACTGAGAATATATTTTTCTTTCTGTAATGAAATAGGCCACAAAACACTTTCAACACATATAACTGCACCAGTGAAGTGCATATATATTTTTATTTTTGTACTGAATAGGCCACTAAACGCTTTTACCACAAATAAATGCACCAATGAGTGCGTATATATTTTTATTTTTGTACTGAATAGGCCACTAAACGCTTTTACAACAAATAACTGCAGAAGTGAAATGAGTATATATTTTTCTTTCTGTACTGAAATAGGCCACTAACCGCTTTTGCCACAAATAACTGCACCAGTGAAGTGCGTATATATTTTTCTTTCTGTACTGAAATAGGCCACTAAATGCTTTCAACACATATAACTGCAGAAGTGAACTGAGAATATATTTTTCTTTTTGTACTGAAATAGGCCACTAAACGCTTTTACCATAAATACCTGCACCAGTGAAGTGTGTATATATTTTTCTTTCTGTACTGAAATAGGCCACTAAACGCTTTTACCCAAAAAAATATGCAACAGTGAACTGCTTATATTTTTTCCTTTTTGCACTGAAATACGCCACTACACACTTTCACCACAAATCCTATAACAGTGAACTGCATATATATTTTTCTTTTAGTACTGAAATACGTCATTAAACGCTTTTAACGTAAATAACTGCAACAGTGAGCTGTGTATATATTTTTCTTTTTGTACTGAAATACGCCACTAGACGCTTACACCGCAAATAACTGCAACAGTGAACTGTGTATATATTTTTCTTTTTCCACAGATATAAGCCATTAAAAGGCTTTTTAACGTAGCACTTGCACCCCAAGAACAAATTGCTGGAATGACATGGCTGTATAATTGCTATTTGGATTCCCAAATAATAGTTCCCTTGTAAATCACTTTCCTATCAATGTCCCTAGCGCCTTCTGACATCTCTCCCTGCACTAAGATGCTGTGAAATAATTCCTCCCTATCCTTTCCCTGCACTTAAATAGTTTTTTTTTTCAGTTTATTTGTTCGCAATGAGTTTTTTCCTATTGCTCCCTAGTGCGTCCCTGCACCCAGAACGCTGGAAAATGGCAGAATCTAAAATGGCTGCCGTATTTATAGGGCTGTGACATCACAGGGCTGGCTGGCTGCTGATTGGCTGCATACATGAATGTCAATCTGGGTGATCCCACCTTCCCAGATTTCCTTGCCCCATGTCCTCAGTCCTCACACATGTAGCAGCCATTTTAGCAAAAATTGCTATTCGTTATCAAGAAGCGCGAGGAAATTCGCATTCCACTTAATCTGATTCGATTCACTCATCTCTAGTGGTGGTAATGAGGATCTTTTTGTATTTTTTAAAAATGTCTCCTATGTGTCACGACCCTTGTTATCTAATTCTCTTCACTATGTAGATGATGTCATTCATTAGCTATGTTGTAATGGTTTAACTGATCCTGGATGTATTATACTGTAGAGCTGCATTCACAATTCTTCAAGCTTCATGTCTGAAATCACTCAACACCCCTTTTTGGTTCAGTGTTTGCGCAGAACTTGCTCTGGTGATTTGAATTCTGGGATGTGTAAGCTGACGAAGGGAAAATAATTGCACCCCCTGTATTTTATAAGCTAAGCTGTAATGACTGTGTCTGACAGCATGCTTGCTGACTGTTTCCACTAAAAAAGATTTCCGGGCTCCTGTAAACAAGGCAGACATAGCAGAGCTGGAGAAGGTCCAGAGGAGGGCAACTAAAGTAATAACTGGAATGGGGCAACTACAGTACCCTGAAAGATTATCAAAATGAGGGTTATTCACTTTAGAAAAAAGACGGCTGAGGGGAGATCTAATTAATATGTATAAATATATCAGGGGTCAGTACAGAGATCTATCCCATCATCTATTTATCCCCAGGACTGTGATTATGACGAGGGAACATCCTCTGCGTCTGGAGGAAAGAAGGTTTGTACACAAACATAGAAAAGGATTCTTTACGGTAAGAGCAGTGAGACTATGGAACTCTCTGCCTGAGGAGGTGGTGATGGTGAGTACAATAAAGGAATTCAAGAGGGGCCTCGTTGTATTTCTGGAGCGTAATAATATTACAGGCTATAGCTACTAGAGAGGGGTCGTTGATCCAGGGAGTTATTCTTATTGCCTGATTGGAGTCGGGAAAGAATTTTTTATTCCCCTAAAGTGGGGAAAATTGGCTTCTACTTCACAGTTGTTGTTTTTTTGCCTTCCTCTGGATCAACTTGCAGGTTAACAGGCCGAACTGGATGGACAAATGTCTTTTTTCAGCCTTATGTACTATGTTACTATGTTACTATGAGTTGTTGGAAAGTGCTCAATGGGCGTGAGATGTTATAACTAGGGTTGAGCGAACCCGAACTGTAAAGTTCAGGTTCGTACCGAACTTTAGGATTTTTGAACCCCGAATTCGAACATTTCAGTAAAAGTTTGGGTTCAGGTTCGGTGATTTCTTGGCGCTTTTTGAAAGGCTGCAGAGCAGCCAATCAACAAGCGTTTAACTCTGTGCCCTTAGAAGCCATTACAGCCATGCCTACTAATGGCATGGCTCTGATTGGCCAGTGCAGCATGTGACCCAGCCTCTATATAAGCTGGAGTCACATAGCGCTGCACGTCACTCTGCTGTTACTAGTGTAGGGAGAGGATGCTGCTGCTGTGAGGGAGAGAATAGGAAAGAATCTTTAATCAGAAGTGCTTGTGAACTCAGCGATCTACATAGATTTCGTTTTGTGGGTGCAGTGCAAAATCTTTTTACCCTGCCCTGAGCCCAGTGACACAGAAAAAAAAACTTTTATCCGTCTGTTAGTTAGGTGGTTGGCGGCGGACATTTTATGCAAGTTCTGTGCACCAGCACTGCATATGAGCTTTTGTGACATTGAAATCCAAGCTTGAAATACTGCAATCATAATCTGTGTTAAAAAAAACACCCATTTTTGGCAAAATACTTAATATTGCAGCCTTTGTTAAAAACAAGCTTGAAATACTTCAATAATTTTCTGGCTTTGAAAAAACACCCATTTTTGGCAATAACCTCCATCTGGGGCCTCTGCCGCATTAGTCACTGTGTAATTTAAGGTAGAAATACAGCTATAATTATCTGGGTTTTAAAAAACACCCTTTTTAGGCAAAATACAAAATTTTACAGTCCTTGCTGCATCTGTACGTGTGAAATTCAAGCGTTATATACTGCTGTCATATTCTGTTATTCAAAAAACACCCATTTTGGGCAAAATACTTTATTTGCGGCCTTGTCTGCATCTGTCAGTGTGAAATTTAAGCGTTATATACTGCTGTCATATTCTGTTATAAAAATAACACCCTTTTGTGCAAAGTATTTAATATTGCAGCCTTTGCTGCATCTGTTATTGTTAAAACAAGCTTTAAATACTTCAATAATTTTCTGAGTTTTAATAAACACCCATTTTTTGCAATACCCTCCATCTGGGGCCTCTGCCACATTAGTCAGTGTGCAATTTAAGCTAGAAATACAGCTATAATTTTCTGGGTTTTAAAAAACACCCTTTTTGGGCAAAATACACAATTTTACAGCCCTTTCTGCATCTGTACGTGTGAAATTCAAGCGTTATATACTGCTGTCATATTCTGTTATTCAAAAAACACCCATTTTGGGCAAAATACTTAATTTGGGCCTTGTCTGCATCTGTCAGTGTGAAATTCAAGCGTTATATACTGCTGTCATATTCTGTTATTAAAAAAAACACCCTTTTTGGGCAAAGTACTTAATATTGCAGCCTTTGCTGTATCTGTTATTGTTAAAACAAGCTTTATGTTTCAATGGGGTATTTATTGAAAGATTTATGCAAGAGAAATCATGTTAATACATAATAAAATATGTAATACAAAACTGTACATGTGGGGGGCGGAGCCAGCAAGCCATGGTGTAGGTCGTCTTCACCTGAGCTCCACACCACTAGCCCAGCTACTTTAGCTTTATTCAGTGGAAACTGATCCCAAGATGGGGAAAACTCTTAGGCCCCCTGCACACGATCAGGATTGCGTGCGGATTTTCCGCGCGGATTTGCGTGCGGAAAATCCGCACCGTAGGTCATGTCCATTGTATTCTATGAGAATTTGAAATTCTCAATGCACACGATGCAGATTTTTTCCGCGCAGATTTTGACCTGCGGTGAGGACTTAAAAATCCGCGAAATGTCAATTAATTTTTTTTTTCCTGACCGGATTTTCTTCATTCACTTTGTGAAATCCGCATGCGGAAAATCCGCACCGAATCCGCACGCAAATCCGTATGCAAATCCGTATGCAAATCCGCACCAATTAATGCGGATTGACCGCACAGATTTGCCTGCGAACACCTGCGGATTTCAGTGCGGATTCTCCGCACATGAATCCTGAACGTGTGCATGTACCCTTAGAGACAAAGACAATGCCTCCGGGGCCACTTTGAAGACAAAGAAAACCCAGGGGGACTTGAATAAGTTCCTTAACAGGAGATCTACGTCGCACCCTGATGGTGGCAAGATGGCGCGAGAGGCGCGCAACCTCTCTGAGCGGGAAGGAGCCGATTCGGACGCAGACAGCTCTGATGCCGAAACATACAGCAAAAGTGAGTCGGACTCCCTACCTCTCACCCGTAGCTTTCTCAGCAATCTCTGACCCAAGCCCTTACTCCGGTCATGAGGGAACTATCGGACATAAAGGCCGAGTTTCTTCAGCTTGGCCACCGAGTGGAAAGCCTGGAGGATAGCCATGATCAAATGATCCAGCGGGAAGCAGGAGTTCAAGACCATCTGAAGATGGTATCCAAAATGATTAACACAGCTTTCCTGAACCTGGAAGACCAGGAAAATAGGGGTCGGAGGAAAAACGTCCGCCTGAGAGGCATACCTGAGACGGTTCAAGCAGAGGACCTGACAGACGCCGTTCACGGTATATTTGCCTCCCTTGTAGGAGAAGAACAGGCCGCCGCCATCGTTATAGAAAGAGCGCACAGAGCGCTCAGGCCAAAACCGCCCGCAGGTGAGCCGCCTAGAGATGTGGTTTGCGCCCTCATGAACTTTCTGGATACCGCTGCTGTCCTGAGAGCAGCAAGGGAGAAGAGGGATGCCTCCTTAGACGGCCATAAAGTGCTCTTATTCCAAGACCTAGCGGCTAGCACGTTAGCTAAGCGCAGAAATCTGCGCCCACTGACCACGATGCTTAGAGAAAAGAAGCTACCTGTCAGATGGCTGTTCCCTTTCGGCCTTAGCACCGCCATAGGAGGTAAACAATTCACAGTGAGACTTCCAGAAGATCTGCCACCTATTTGGGAGGACCTGGGTACAGAAGCTCTTGATATTCAATCATGGCTCCCCTGCGATCCAACTACAGAACTTCCAAACCTGCCACAGTCAGAGGGCTGGTGCTTAGCGCAAAAGAAGAAGTCTCCGAAGAAAAGAATTCCCTAACCTGCTCCTGTGAGACTTTTCCTGGGATTCCGCATTGTTCCGGACCACCGGAGCCCATCGTTTTTGGGACTCCACCGCTGCTGTGTTCCAGCTTTACAGGACTCAGGTTTTGTGCCCTCTGCCTGATTATTATATTATTGTGTCAATGCCTCTTATAATTGTTTCTTCAATTTGCTTAACCTGACATAAGGGCCATTGGTATACTTTACATTATTGGTTTGTCTTTGCCTCTTCCCTTTCTTTCTCCCTCCATATTGCTTTTTTCCCTCTACCCTTACCTTGTCCATAAGCCATCGTCTGGTTGCTATCTATGATATAGAACCTGCTGATCGTGCTTTGCTCAGGGTCTATACAAATCCACTGTCTATTCTTATGCGTTGGGTTTGGGGTGTGGGCTCTGGCTCTGGGGTGTTTACACACTAGTTTTCCCCCTGCCGGGGTCCCTGACCCTCTAGGTAATTGTTACCTGTATAGCACTTACCTTTAATCCCTTCTCTAAATGTTATGTTCATATTCATTGTTCTACTGTTACCCTGTGTCGCCCTCACCTGGTCCCATAGCTCTACTGCTTAGATCCGCCCATTTTCACCATGTCTGACATAAAGGTCTTATCCCTCAATGTCAATGGCATGAACACACCACAGAAAAGGAGCCAAATATACCATACACTTCGAAGAGAAGGAGCTGACTTAGTCCTTTTGCAGGAGACCCATTTTAGACACCTACATATACCCAAAACAGAAAATAAACATTTTCCCGTCTGGCATCATGCCTCTTACTCCTCGGCTGCCAGGGGCGTCTCTATAGCCCTAGGACAGAGCTTTCCCTTTACCCTGGAGGCCAAACTAGCGGATCCTGATGGCCGTTTTCTTTTCTTAAAAGGCAAAGTTGCAAACACCATGTTCACTATAGTCAACCTGTATGCCCCAAACAGCAGGCAGGTCAGCTGGCTGCTTCACACCCTGGAGGCCTTAAAAACATTTAAAGAGGGATTCCTCATTTTGGGAGGGGATCTTAACCTCACACTCGATCCTTCTATAGACTCGACCTCTATAGGTCGCCCTACCTCAAGAAGACAGCTGAGGAAATTACTTATTACTCTAAGGGACTTAGGGATCTCGTCTGGCGCATTCTCCACCCTGAGGGAAAGGATTACACTTTCCACTCGCTGACGCACAATTCATATCAGCGCTTAGACTACATTTTCTTTGCAAATCACCTACTGTCCTCGGTTACTGAGGCCAAGATTGGTAACATAACCATTTCCGACCATGCGCCGGTGAGTGTGAAGGTGAGAATCAATGAGCTACCTCCGAGATCCTGGGTCTGGAGGTTAAATGAGACGCTCCTAGAAGAGGAATCCCATAAAAAAGCCATTGAACAGTGCCTCAAAAACTACTTCTTAGAGAATACTAGTGATCTTACTAAGGGGACGTCACTGTGGGAGGCTCATAAGGTTGTAATCAGAGGGGAACTCATTAGTCTAGGCTCCAGTGCCAAGAAACGGAGACAGAAACAATTAGATTCCCTCCTTCAACAAATCTCCACACTTGAAATTCTCCACAAGAAAACAAAAACAGAAGAGGACCTGGTGTCACTTAAGTGTCTAAGACATAAGGTCATTGACCTTTTTAACATTAGGGCGGCTGGGGCCTTGAAGACGTTGCGCTTCAAACAATATCTTCATGGAAACAGAGGTTCTAAATTAGTCTCCAACCTTATTAAGAACCAAAGGAACAAATCCTTTATTCAAGCCATCAAATCCGCTTCGGGCCTCCGACTTATTAATACCCCGGCGATAGCCCAGGAGTTTTGCTCCTTTTATTCGAACTTGTATAACCTCCCGGTACCCCTCACTACCCAGCAAATTGAGGCTCGTTCATCTGAGTTTCTCAGCTCCATCAACATCCCAAGGTTAGCTGCGGATGATATACATCAGCTACTTCAGCCGTTCACAATAGAAGAGGTGGAAAAGGTTCTTATGTCCATCCCTTCAGGCAGGAGCCCTGGGCCTGACGGCTTTCCAATTTCTTACTATAAAAAAGATAAAGACATATTAATCCCACACTTTGCTTCCGCTTGTAATCTCCTCCTTAAAGGTAGGTCTCTGACCCCACAGGCTCAGGAAGCACACATTACGATTATCCATAAAGAAGGGAAAGATAAAGAGGCATGTGGAAGTTACAGGCCAATCTCGCTGCTGAATACCGATCTGAAGTGGTGGGCTAAATTGCTTAACAGCAGGATGTCGGTGTTGCTTCCTGGGCTTGTGGGTGAAGAACAGGTAGGATTTGTTGCAGGAAGAGAGGGCAGGCATAACATCAGTAGAGTTATACATACGATTACCCACTCCATGAAATCTAATTCTCCCCTTGTGCTTTTAGGTACTGATGCGGAAAAGGCGTTCGATAGGGTCAGCTGGGCCTATATGGGTAAAGTATTACAAGCTTTTGGCTTCCCAGAGGATTTTATCAGAGCTATTTTTACACTTTATTCTGCACCATCAGCGAGAATACTAGTTAACGGCACCCTATCGAACGCCTTCCAAATTAGAAATGGTACCCGTCAGGGATGTCCATTATCTCCCACCTTATTTGTCCTCACCCTAGAGACACTCCTGCTTAAATTCCGCCAATCTTCCACGATCAAAGGGGTGAAACTAGGTAAATTCGTCCACAAGATGGCCGCTTTTGCGGATGACTTGCTGCTCCTACTATCTAATCCTGAAGAGGCGTTGCCGGAGGTTATGCAGGTTTTTGAGTCTTTTGGGGTCATCTCAAATTTTAAGATAAACTTTGATAAGTCGGAGGCCCTTGGAATTTCCCTTCCTACTGCCCTGCGTACTAAAGTCAAAGCCCTTACACCATTTAAATGGCCAGCGCAAGCGATAAAATACTTGGGAGTGATGATTCCGACGAATCCCAAGAAGAGTTGAGCGAACACCTGGATGTTCGGGTTCGAGAAGTTCGGCCGAACTTCACGGAAATGTTTGGGTTCGGGATCCGAACCCGACCCGAACTTCGTCCCGAACCCCATTGAAGTCAATGGGGACCCGAACTTTTGGGCACTAAAAAGGCTGTAAAACAGCCCAGGAAAGAGCTAGAGGGCTGCAAAAGGCAGCAACATGTAGGTAAATCCACTGCAAACAAATGTGGATAGGGAAATGAATTAAAATAAAAATAAAAAAAATAAAAATGACCCAATATCAATTGGACAGAGGTCCCATAGCAGAGAATCTGGCTTCACGTCAGAAGAGAATCAGTCTCTTCATGCCATAGCAAAGAATCTGGCTTCATGTCAGCACAGAATCAGTCTTCATGTCATAGCAGAGAATCAGGCTTCACGTCACCCACCACTGGAACAGGCCACTGTCACACATTTAGGCCCCGGCACCCAGACAGAGGAGAGCGGTCCTGTAACAGAGAATCTGGCCTTATGTCAGCGCAGAATCTGTCTTCATGTCATAGCAGAGAATCAGGCTTCACGTCACCCACCACTGGAACAGGCCACTGTCACACATTTAGGCCCAGGCACCCAGACAGAGGAGAGCGGTCCCGTAACAGAGAATCTGGCCTTATGTCAGCGCAGAATCTGTCTTCATGTCATAGCAGAGAATCAGGCTTCACGTCACCCACAACTGGAACAGGCCACTGTCACACATTTAGGCCCCGGCACCCAGACAGAGGAGAGTGGTCCTGTAACAGAGAATCTGGCCTTTTGTCAGCACAGAATCTGTCTTCATGTCATAGCAGAGAATCAGGCATCACGTCACCCACCACTGGAACAGGCCACTGTCACACATTTAGGCCCAGGCACCCAGGCAGAGGAGAGAGGTCCCGTAACAGAGAATCTGGCCTTATGTCAGCGCAGAATCAGTCTTCATGTCATAGCAGAGAATCAGGCTTCACGTCACCCACCACTGGAACAGGCCACTGTCACACATTTAGGCCCAGGCACCCAGGCAGAGGAGAGAGGTCCCGTAACAGAGAATCTGGCCTTATGTCAGCGCAGAATCAGTCTTCATGTCATATCAGAGAATCAGGCTTCACGTCACCCACCACTGGAACAGGCCACTGTCACATATTTAGGCCCAGGCACCCAGGCAGAGGAGAGAGGTCGCGTAACAGAGAATCTGGCTTCATGTCAGCACAGAATAAGTCTTCATGTCATAGCAGAGAATCAGGCATCACGTCACCCACCACTGGAACAGGCCACTGTCACACATTTAGGCCCAGGCACCCAGGCAGAGGAGAGAGGTCCCGTAACAGAGAATCTGGCCTTATGTCAGCGCAGAATCAGTCTTCATGTCATAGCAGAGAATCAGGCTTCACGTCACCCACCACTGGAACAGGCCACTGTCACACATTTAGGCCCAGGCACCCAGGCAGAGGAGAGAGGTCCCGTAACAGAGAATCTGGCCTTATGTCAGCGCAGAATCAGTCTTCATGTCATATCAGAGAATCAGGCTTCACGTCACCCACCACTGGAACAGGCCACTGTCACATATTTAGGCCCAGGCACCCAGGCAGAGGAGAGAGGTCGCGTAACAGAGAATCTGGCTTCATGTCAGCACAGAATAAGTCTTCATGTCATAGCAGAGAATCAGGCATCACGTCACCCACCCCTGGAACAGGCCACTGTCACACATTTAGGCCCAGGCACCCAGGCAGAGGAGAGAGGTCCCGTAACAGAGAATCTGGCCTTATGTCAGCGCAGAATCAGTCTTCATGTCATAGCAGAGAATCAGGCTTCACGTCACCCACCACTGGAACAGCCCACTGTCACACATTTAGGCCCCGGCACCCAGACAGAGGAGAGGTTCATTCAACTTTGGGTTGCCCCGCAATATAATGGTAAAATGAAATTAAAAATAGTATTGAATGAGGAAGTGCCCTGGAGTAGAATAATATATTGTTAAGGGGAGGTAGTTAATATCTAATCTGCACAAGGGATGGACAGGTCCTGTGGGATCCATGCCTGGTTCATTTTTATGAACGTCAGCTTGTCCACATTGGCTGTAGACAGGTGGCTGCGTTTGTCTGTAATGACGCCCCCTGTCGTGCTGAATACACGTTCAGACAAAACGCAGGCCAGCACCTCCAAGGCATAAAAGGCTAGCTCTGGCCACGTGGACAATTTGGAGACCCAGAAGTTGAATGGGGCCGAACCATCAGTCAGTACGTGGAGGGGTGTGCACAGGTACTGTTCCACCATGTTAGTGAAATGTTGCCTCCTGCTAACACGTTCCGTATCAGGTGGTGGTGCACTTAGCTGTGGCGTGTTGACAAAACTTTTCCATATCTCTGCCATGCTAACCCTGCCCTCAGAGGAGCTGGGCGTGACACAGCTGCGTTGGCGACCTCTTGCTCCTCCTCTGCCTTCGCCTTGGGCTTCCACTGGTTCCCCTGTGACATTTGGGAATGATCTCAGTAGCGCGTCTACCAACGTGCGCTTGTACTCGCGCATCTTCCTATCACGCTCCAGTGTAGGAAGTAAGGTGGGCACATTGTCTTTGTACCGGGGATCCAGCAGGGTGGCAACCCAGTAGTCCGCACACGTTAAAATGTGGGCAACTCTGCTGTCGTTGCGCAGGCACTGCAGCATGTAGTCGCTCATGTGTGCCAGGCTGCCCAGAGTTAAGGACAAGCTGTCCTCTGTGGGAGGCGTATCGTCATCGTCCTGTGTTTCCCCCCAGCCACCCACCAGTGATGGGCCCGAGCTGCTTTGGGTGTCACCCCGCTGTGAACATGCTTCATCCTCATCCTCCTCCACCTCCTCCTCATCCTCGTCCTCCTCGTCCTCCAGTAGTGGGCACTGTCTGGCCACATTTGTACCTGGCCTCTGGTGTTGCAAAAAACCTCCCTCTGAGTCACTTCGAAGAGACTGGCCTGAAAGTGCTAAAAATGACCCCTCTTTCTCCTCTTCCTCCTGGCCACCTCCTCTTCCATCATCGCCCTAAGTGTTTTCTCAAGGAGACATAGAAGTGGTATTGTAACGCTGATAACGGCGTCATCGCCACTGGCCATGTTGGTGGAGTACTCGAAACAGCGCAACAGGGCACACAGGTCTCGCATGGAGGCCCAGTCATTGGTGGTGAAGTGTGTCTGATCCACAGTGCGACTGACCCGTGCGTGCTGCAGCTGAAACTCCACTATGGCCTGCTGCTGCTCGCACAGTCTGTCCAGCATATGCAAGGTGGAGTTCCACCTGGTGGGTACGTCGCATATGAGGCGGTGAACGGGAAGTCGGAAGTTATGCTGTAGCGCAGACAGGCGAGCAGCGGCAGGGTGTGAACGCCGGAAGTGCGAACAGACGGCCCGCACTTTAGGCAGCAGCTCTGACATGTCGGGGTAGTTGCGAATGAACTTCTGCACCACCAAATTCAGCACATGCGCCAGGCAAGGGATGTGCGTCAAACCGGCTAGTCCCAGAGCTGCAACGAGATTTCGCCCATTATCGCACACCACCAGGCCGGGCTTGAGGCTCACCACTCGTCGGTCTGTTGTTCTATACCCCGCCACAACTCCTGTGCGGTGTGGGGCCTGTCCCCCAAACATATGAGTTTCAGAATGGCCTGCTGACGTTTACCCCGGGCTGTGCTGAAGTTGGTGGTGAAGGTGTGTGGCTGACTGGATGAGCAGGCGGAAGAAGAGGAGGAGGAAGCTGAGTAGGAGGAGGAGGAGACAGGAGGCAAAGAATGTTGCCCTGCGATCCTTGGCGGCGGAAGGACGTGCGCCAAAAAGCTCTCCGCCTGGGGCCCAGCCGCCACTACATTTACCCAGTGTGCAGTTAGGGAGATATAGCGTCCCTGGCCGTGCTTACTGGTCCACGTATCTGTGGTTAGGTGGACTTTGCCACAGATGGCGTTGCGCAGTGCACACTTGATTTTATCGGACACTTGTTTGTGCAGGGAAGGCACGGCTCTCTTGGAGAAGTAGTGGCGGCTGGGAACAACATACTGTGGGACAGCAAGTGACATGAGCTGTTTGAAGCTGTGTGTGTCCACCAGCCTAAATGACAGCATTTCATAGGCCAGTAGTTTAGAAATGCTGGCATAGAGGGCCAGGGATCGAGGGTGGCTAGGTGGGAATTTACGCTTTCTCTCAAATGTTTGTGAGATGGAGAGCTGAACGCTGCCGTGTGACATGGTTGAGATGCTTGGTGACGCAGGTGGTGGTGTTGGTGGTACATCCCATGTTTGCTGGGCGGCAGGTGCCAACGTTCCTCCAGAGGCAGAGGAAGAGGCCGAGGCGGCGGCAGCAGCAGCAGAAGAGGCCGAGGCGGCGGCAGCAGCAGAAGAGGCCGAGGCGGCAGCAGCAGAAGAGGCAGCAGGGGGAGCCTGAGTGACTTCCTTGTTTTTAAGGTGTTTACTCCACTGCAGTTCATGCTTTGCATGCAGGTGCCTGGTCATGCAGGTTGTGCTAAGGTTCAGAACGTTAATGCCTCGCTTCAGGCTCTGATGGCACAGCGTGCAAACCACTCGGGTCTTGTCGTCAGCACATTGTTTGAAGAAGTGCCATGCCAAGGAACTCCTTGAAGCTGCCTTTGGGGTGCTCGGTCCCAGATGGCGGCGGTCAGTAGCAGGCGGAGTCTCTTGGCGGCGGGTGTTCTGATTTTGCCCACTGCTCCCTCTTTTGCTACGCTGTTGGCTCGGTCTCACCACTGCCTCTTCCTCCGAACTCTGAAAGTCAGTGGCACGACCTTCATTCCATGTGGGGTCTAGGACCTCATCGTCCCCTGCATCGTCTTCCACCCAGTCTTGACCCCTGACCTCCTGTTCAGTCTGCACACTGCAGAAAGATGCAGCAGTTGGCACCTGTGTTTCGTCATCATCAGAGACGTGCTGAGGTGGTATTCCCATGTCCTCATCATCAGGAAACATAAGTGGTTGTGCGTTAGTGCATTCTATCTCTTCCACCCCTGGTGAAGAGCTAGGTGGATGCCCTTGGGAAACCCTGGCAGCAGAGTCTTCAAACAGCATAAGAGACTGCTGCATAACTTGAGGCTCAGATAGTTTCCCTGATATGCATGGGGGTGATGTGACAGACTGATGGGCTTGGTTTTCATGCGCCATCTGTGCGCTTTCTGCAGAAGACTGGGTGGGAGATAATGTGAACGTGCTGGATGCACTGTCGGCCACCCAATTGACTAATGCCTGTACCTGCTCAGGCCTTACCATCCTTAGAACGGCATTGGGCCCCACCAAATATCCCTGTAAATTCTGGCTGCTACTGGGACCTGAGGTAGTTGGTACACTAGGACGTGTGGCTGTGGCAGAACGGCCACGTCCTCTCCCAGCACCAGAGGGTCCACTAACACCACCACAACCATGTCCACGTCCGCGTCCCTTATTAGATGTTTTCCTCATTGTTCCCGTTCACCACAATTTTGAGAATGGCAAATTTGAGAATAGTTTTTCAACCCAGAAAAAAAAGTGTGCTTTTACGGTCGCTACAAATAACTTGACCAGCTAAAACAGTACAGATTTGCTTGAATAGAAATGTGAGACCTGTTTTTTTTTGCACTGTGTGACAGGTTAAGGTTTAATCTCAGAATCAGACTTCTATCTGCACGGTAGCGTGTGTCTTAGGTTTTTCTGAATGACACTATCAGTACCTTCAATGTAAGATATCCTTTTTGGGATAGATTTCAAGTAGGCCTCAAATACCAGAAACTAGTTATTTTGAGAATGGCAAATTTGGGAATAGTTTTTCAACCCAGAAAAAAAAGTGTGCTTTTACGGTCGCTACAAATAACTTGACCAGCTAAAACAGTACAGATTTGCTTGAATAGAAATGTGAGACCTGGTTTTTTTTGCACTGTGTGACAGGTTAAGGTTTAATCTCAGAATCAGACTTCTATCTGCACGGTAGCGTTTGTCTTAGGTTTTTCTGAATGACACTATCAGTACCTTCAATGTAAGATATCCTTTTTGGGATAGATTTCAAGTAGGCCTCAAATACCAGAAACTAGTTATTTTGAGAATGGCAAATTTGGGAATAGTTTTTCAACCCAGAACAAAAAAAGGGCTTTTACGGTCGCTACAAATAACTTGACCAACTAAAACAGTACAGATTTGCTTGAATAGAAATGTGAGACCTGTTTTTTTTTTTGCACTGTGTGACAGGTTAAGGTTTAATCACAGAATCAGACTTCTATCTGCACGGTAGCGTGTGTCTTAGGTTTTTATGAATGACACTATCAGTACCTTCAATGTAAGATATCCTTTTTGGGATAGATTTCAAGTAGGCCTCAAATACCAGAAACTAGTTATTTTGAGAATGGCAAATTTGGGAATAGTTTTTCAACCCAGAAAAAAAAGTGTGCTTTTACGGTCGCTACAAATAACTTGACCAGCTAAAACAGTACAGATTTGCTTGAATAGAAATGTGAGACCTGTTATTTTTTGCACTGTGTGACAGGTTAAGGTTTAATCTCAGAATCAGACTTCTATCTGCACGGTAGCGTGTGTCTTAGGTTTTTCTGAATGACACTATCAGTACCTTCAATGTAAGATATCCTTTTTGGGATAGATTTCAAGTAGGCCTCAAATACCAGAAACTAGTTATTTTGAGAATGGCAAATTTGGGAATAGTTTTTCAACCCAGAAAAAAAAGTGTGCTTTTACGGTCGCTACAAATAACTTGACCAGCTAAAACAGTACAGATTTGCTTGAATAGAAATGTGAGACCTGTTTTTTTTTTGCACTGTGTGACAGGTTAAGGTTTAATCACAGAATCAGACTTCTATCTGCACAGTAGCGTGTGTCTTAGGTTTTTCTGAATGACGCTATCAGTACCTTCAATGTAAGATATCCTTTTTGGGATAGATTTCAAGTAGGCCTCAAATACCAGAAACTAGTTATTTTGAGAATGGCAAATTTGGGAATAGTTTTTCAACCCAGAAAAAAAAAAAGGGCTTTTACGGTCGCTACAAATAACTTGACCAACTAAAACAGTACAGATTTGCTTGAATAGAAATGTGAGACCTGTTTTTTTTTTTTGCACTGTGTGACAGGTTAAGGTTTAATCACAGAATCAGACTTCTATCTGCACGGTAGCGTGTGTCTTAGGTTTTTCTGAATGACACTATCAGTACCTTCAATGTAAGATATCCTTTTTGGGATAGATTTCAAGTAGGCCTCAAATACCAGAAACTAGTTATTTTGAGAATGGCAAATTTGGGAATAGTTTTTCAACCCAGAAAAAAAAGTGTGCCTTTACGGTCACTACAAATAACTTGACCAGCTAAAACAGTACAGATTTGCTTGAATAGAAATGTGAGACCTGTTTTTTTTTTTGCGCTGTGTGACAGGTTAAGGTTTAATCACAGAATCAGACTTCTATCTGCACGGTAGCGTGTGTCTTAGGTTTTTCTGAATGACACTATCAGTACCTTCAATGTAAGATATCCTTTTTGGGATAGATTTCAAGTAGGCCTCAAATACCAGAAACTAGTTATTTTGAGAATGGCAAATTTGGGAATAGTTTTTCAACCCAGAAAAAAAAGTGTGCCTTTACGGTCACTACAAATAACTTGACCAGCTAAAACAGTACAGATTTGCTTGAATAGAAATGTGAGACCTGTTTTTTTTTTGCGCTGTGTGACAGGTTAAGGTTTAATCACAGAATCAGACTTCTATCTGCACGGTAGCGTGTGTCTTAGGTTTTTCTGAATGACACTATCAGTACCTTCAATGTAAGATATCCTTTTTGGGATAGATTTCAAGTAGGCCTCAAATACCAGAAACTAGTTATTTTGAGAATGGCAAATTTGGGAATAGTTTTTCAACCCAGAAAAAAAAGTGTGCTTTTACGGTCACTACAAATAACTTGACCAGCTAAAACAGTACAGATTTGCTTGAATAGAAATGTGAGACCTGTTTTTTTTGCACTGTGTGACAGGTTAAGGTTTAGTCTCAGAATCAGACTTCTATCTGCACGGTAGCGTGTGTCTTAGGTTTTTCTGAATGACACTATAAGTACCTTCAATGTAAGATATCCTTTTTGGGATAGATTTCAAGTAGGCCTCAAATACCAGAAACTAGTTATTTTGAGAATGGCAAATTTGGGAATAGTTTTTCAACCCAGAAAAATAAAGGGCTTTTACGGTCGCTACAAATAACTTGACCAACTAAAACAGTACAGATTTGCTTGAATAGAAATGTGAGACCTGTTTTTTTTTTTGCACTGTGTGACAGGTTAAGGTTTAATCACAGAATCGGACTTCTATCTGCACGGTAGCGTGTGTCTTAGGTTTTTCTGAATGACACTATCAGTACCTTCAATGTAAGATATCCTTTTTGGGATAGATTTCAAGTAGGCCTCAAATACAAGAAACTAGTTATTTTGAGAATGGCAAATTTGGGAATAGTTTTTCAACCCAGAAAAAAAAGTGTGCTTTTACGGTCACTACAAATAACTTGACCAGCTAAAACAGTACAGATTTGCTTGAATAGAAATGTGAGACCTGTTTTTTTTTGCACTGTGTGACAGATTAAGGTTTAATCTCAGAATCAGACTTCTATCTGCACGGTAGCGTGTGTCTTAGGTTTTTCTGAATGACACTATCAGTACCTTCAATGTAAGATATCCTTTTTGGGATAGATTTCAAGTAGGCCTCAAATACCAGAAACTAGTTATTTTGAGAATGGCAAATTTGGGAATAGTTTTTCAACCCAGAAAAAAAAAGGGCTTTTACGGTCGCTACAAATAACTTGACCAACTAAAACAGTACAGATTTGGCTGAATAGAAATGTGAGACCTGTTTTTTTTTTTTGCACTGTGTGACAGGTTAAGGTTTAATCTCAGAATCAGACTTCTATCTGCACGGTAGCGTGTGTCTTAGGTTTTTCTGAATGACACTATCAGTACCTTTAATGCAAGATATCCTTTTTGGGATAGATTTCAAGTAGGCCTCAAATACCAGAAACTCGTTATTTTGAGAATGGCAAATTTGGGAATAGTTTTTCAACCCAGAACAAAAAGTGTGCTTTTACGGTCACTACAAATAACTTGACCAGCTAAAACAGTACAGATTTGCTTGAATAGAAATGTGAGACCTGTTTTTTTTTTTGCACTGTGTGACAGGTTAAGGTTTAATCACAGAATCAGACTTCTATCTGCACGGTAGCGTGTGTCTTAGGTTTTTATGAATGACACTATCAGTACCTTCAATGTAAGATATCCTTTTTGGGATAGATTTCAAGTAGGCCTCAAATACCAGAAACTAGTTATTTTGAGAATGGCAAATTTGGGAATAGTTTTTCAACCCAGAAAAAAAAGTGTGCTTTTACGGTCACTACAAATAACTTGACCAGCTAAAACAGTACAGATTTGCTTGAATAGAAATGTGAGACCTGTTTTTTTTTTGCACTGTGTGACAGGTTAAGGTTTAATCTCAGAATCAGACTTCTATCTGCACGGTAGCGTGTGTCTTAGGTTTTTCTGAATGACACTATCAGTACCTTCAATGTAAGATATCCTTTTTGGGATAGATTTCAAGTAGGCCTCAAATACCAGAAACTAGTTATTTTGAGAATGGCAAATTTGGGAATAGTTTTTCAACCCAGAAAAAAAAGTGTGCTTTTACGGTCGCTGCAAATAACTTGACCAGCTAAAACAGTACAGATTTGCTTGAATAGAAATGTGAGACCTGTTTTTTTTTGCACTGTGTGACAGGTTAAGGTTTAATCTCAGAATCAGACTTCTATCTGCACGGTAGCGTGTGTCTTAGGATTTTCTGAATGACACTATCAGTACCTTCAATGTAAGATATCCTTTTTGGGATAGATTTCAAGTAGGCCTCAAATACCAGAAACTAGTTATTTTGAGAATGGCAAATTTGGGAATAGTTTTTCAACCCAGAAAAAAAAAGGGGCTTTTACGGTCGCTACAAATAACTTGACCAACTAAAACAGTACAGATTTGGTTGAATAGAAATGTGAGACCTGTTTTTTTTTTTGCACTGTGTGACAGGTTAAGGTTTAATCTCAGAATCAGACTTCTATCTGCACGGTAGCGTGTGTCTTAGGTTTTTCTGAATGACACTATCAGTACCTTCAATGCAAGATATCCTTTTTGGGATAGATTTCAAGTAGGCCTCAAATACCAGAAACTCGTTATTTTGAGAATGGCAAATTTGGGAATAGTTTTTCAACCCAGAACAAAAAGTGTGCTTTTACGGTCACTACAAATAACTTGACCAGCTAAAACAGTACAGATTTGGTTGAATAGAAATGTCAGGTCTATTTTTTAGGCGCTGGGTGACAGGCTCAACTTGCCCCTGATGTAGTATATGGCCAAAAAATAACCACACTGTTGATGGTTAAATGCACTTGGGTGACACAGGCTCAGCCTGCACCAGATGTAGTATATGGCCAAAAAATAATCAGACTGTTGATGGTTAAATGCACTTCGGTGACACAGGCTCAGCCTGCAGCTGATGTAGTATATGGCTAAAAAATACCCAGACTGTTGATGGTTAAATGCACTTCGGTGAAACAGGCTCAGCCTGCAGCTGATGTAGGATATAGCACAAAATAACCACACTATTGATGGTTAAATACACTTGGTGATAGCTTGTGCTGGCGCACCGCAAGTCACAAAATGGCCGCCGATCACCCCAGAAAAAAAGTGATCTAAAAACGCTCTGGGCAGCCTCAAAAAAGTGAGCAAGTCAATACTAGCACTTCAATGATCCACAGCTGCAGATTGATCACAGAATGAAGTCTTTTGGAGGAGTTAATCACTGCCTAATCTCGCCCTAACGTCGCAGCTGCAACCTCTCCCTATGCTTCAATCAGCAGAGTGACGTGCAGCTCAACGTGACCCAAGCTTATATAGAGGCTGGGTCACATGCTGCACTGGCCAATCACAGCCATGCCAATAGTAGGCAAGGCTGTGATGGCCTCTTGGGGCAAGTAGTATGACGCTTGTTGATTGGCTGCTTTGCAGCCTTTCAAAAAGCGCCAAGAAAGCGCCGAACACCGAACCCGAACACGGACTTTTACGAAAATGTTCGGGTTCGGGTCCGTGTCACGGACACCCCAAAATTCGGTACGAACCTGAACTATACAGTTCGGGTTCGCTCATCCCTAATCCCAAGTTATTGTTCAGTCTTAATTTTCCCCCACTTCTCTCCAAAGTTACCTCAATTCTCTCCAGGAGCAGTTCTCCCTTCCTGACCTGGTTAGGCAGGAAAAATGTACTCACCACATACATCCTGCCGTTGATAATCTACACCTTGAGAGCCTTACCCATCTCGATACCTATTATTAGTTTTATCAATAAACTGCAATCTATCATGAGCAGTTACTTATGGGACAAGAAGCGCCCCAGAATGTCCTTTCGCCTCCTTTCCCGAAGGAAGAAATATGGGGGTATTTCCCTCCCTGACCTATTGACCTACATACAGGCCATTAGCTTGGAAAGATGGCTTAAACTTGCCAGACAAGAGACACACTGTATGCATATTGACCTTGAATTAGTCTTGTTGGGTAGAGAGCTATTTCATAGGCTATGGTCACCCGAGAAAGCAGGAGAAGAAATCAAAATTGTAAGCGAACTTACCAAAGCAATGCTTCATATTTGCCATAAGTTCTTGGGGTTAACTTCCACTCAGGACAAGATTTCTCCACTAGCCCCTATTTCAGTCATTCCCACATTAATATTTCCACGAATTAAATCTCCATCAGACATCTGGTTATCAATGTCACACCACAGATTAGGAGACATGAAGGGGATACAGCCCTCATCCAACTTCTATACTGCCCTCTCGGGTGAACCTGCTCTTGGTAAAGACTTTATCCAAATTAATGACTTTGAGAACGCCTGTAAACAATTTATGTCATCTAATTATATTCCACTGCCTGACCAGTCATGGTTAGAGAATTATATATTACTCCCACACCTACCCCAGAAATGCACTACCCTCATTTATAGACAGATTCTAAAAGCGAGAGACTCTAACATACCACCCTGGGTCGCTGAGTGGGGAAGAGAGCTCCAACTTGAATTTAATGATGCTGAAAGTAATTGGATTCAAAAATCCTCGCACGGCTTTTCCAAGTGCATTAAAATCCAAGGAAATTCTGTTAAAACAGCGATGCGATGGTATAGAACCCCTGAGTACCTCTTTAAAATCCATCTGCTATCCACGGATCTCTGTTGGAGATGTTCTGCTGCCATCGGTTCCATGTCCCATATCTGGTGGTCTTGTCCTGCCATCAAATCCTTTTGGGCAGATGTAGAATCCGCCATCAACATGATCTGTACAATGACCCTGAAGCTTTCAGCTCAGTTAGTACTACTCTGGATGCCCACCTCCAACTTCCGTCCCGGGAAAAATAATTTGGCTACTCATTTACTTATGGCTGCAAAGCTTTTAATTCCAGTTAAATGGAGAGCAGTTGATCCACCAACGCTGAAGATGTGGCGCAACAGGGTCCATCAAATATGTCAGATGGAGGAGCTGATAGGCTGGACTTATCATAGCAGAAATAGATTTCTGCAGGTTTGGCAACCATGGCTAGATTATAGATCAAACCTTCTCAACTCCCAACTGTGGGATTCTGATTAGAAATGCAGGTAGATGGCCACCTCTTACAATAGCTAGACAATACCCCTTCCACTCCCTTCTTTCTTTCTTTCTTCTCCAATCTGATCATTGCTGGCGATATAGTCCAGATATGCTACACCATGCCTTTGATATTGTAAACAATATTACCTTTATAGATATTTCTGAGCAGAATGTAAATTCCATCCTTGGGTCGACACACTGTTGGGTCTGTTATTCCCCTTCCTCCCCTTCCCCTCTTTGATGTGTTATGTGATGAACGTTACCCAGACGCATTGTAAGATCAATCATTTCAGGGGCCCTTTAGCCCTAGAAAAGTGGTTGTCACACCCTAACCTGTATTGTTAGGCATTGCCTTTGACGATCTATGACTAGATTTGATTGTGATGTGACACACGCTGTACTGCGGTACATGCGACATGATGATTGTTTATTTGCTTATCTAATAAAAAGAGATTTCAAACATAATAAAATATGTTGTAAGCATGAACATAAGTTGAGGATACAACATTATTGGGTGGCATTCCTATTATAGTATATACATTAGTTAAACAAAGGTATGCAGCATCAGCGATTTACATAGCCAATATGAAGTACAGTTTCAATTGCCAAGATTTCGCAGAAAACATCCAGCGAGGTTGACATCAATCACAGAGTAATGTAATAAAGGAGATCTGCGGAGTGGGAGGAGGATAGTCATGGTTCCCAGAACTTTTCAAAAGTAATAAAAGTATTCATACGAATAGCCGTCAGCCGTTCATATAAGAGGATCCTATTAATCCTATCTAAAACTGCTTGGTAACTAAGTGAGGGAGATCGCCATTTGAAATCTATATGGATTCTAGCCACCAGGAGTATGAATTGTGATAGTTTAAATTTGGCATATTGAAGCCATGAGGGTTTGTCTCCTAGGAGACAAAATTGGAGAGATGTAGGGTAAACACAACCTAAGACGGATGTTAATAGGTTGCTAATCTGGTTCCAAAACCTCCTAACTATTGGGCACGTCCACCAAATGTGGAGCATTGTACCATCCTCATCACAGCCCCGAAAGCATCTGCGAGATACTTCAGGATAAATACGGTGCAATCTTGTTGGTACCAGATAGGTCCTGTGTAGAATTTGTATAGACGTCTCTGCTAATGTAGTTTGCCATGACCCCTTGGTAAGGGTCTGGAAACGTTGGCAACATCTGGATACAGTGTAATCCATATGTATGTCCTCCTCCCACGCCCTCATATAGGGTAACTTGACCCCCTCTGGTGGTGCGTTAAGCACTCCAAAAATCTGGGACAATAAGCCTTGCTTGTATAGTGAGTAGGTAACTAATCGTTCAAAGGGAGTGAAATCAATGGTTTGGTTATTTGCCCGCAGCGAGTATTGGAAAGAAAAAAATCTGACTAGTAGTAAACTGCTCCCGTTCAGGGGGGGGGGGGAATATTTATCTTTAAATTCGGATAGAGAAAGCAATCTACCTCTAGTCAGGAACCTATGGAGAGTGCATAGTTTATTAGAGATCCACCATGCGAAAGCATGTGTCTGAAGGCCCGGGAGGAAAGCGGGATTACCTATCAAGTACAGTACAGACCAAAAGTTTGGACACACCTTCTCATTCAAAGAGTTTTCTTTATTTTCATGACTATGAAGGCATCACAACTATGAATTAACACATGTGGAATTATATACATAACAAACAAGTGTGAAACAACTGAAAATATGTCATATTCTAGGTTCTTCAAAGTAGCCACCTTTTGCTTTGATTACTGCTTTGCACACTCTTGGCATTCTCTTGATGAGCTTCAAGAGGTAGTCCCCTGAAATGGTCTTCCAACTGTCCTGAAGGAGTTTCCAGAGATGCTTAGCACTTGTTGGCCCTTTTGCCTTCACTCTGCGGTCCAGCTCACCCCAAACCATCTCGATTGGGTTCAGGTCCGGTGACTGTGGAGGCCAGGTCATCTGACGCAGCACCCCATCACTCTCCTTCATGGTCAAATAGCCCTTACTTTCAAAGTTTTCCCAATTTTTCGGCTGACTGACTGACCTTCATTTCTTAAAGTAATGATGGCCACTCGTTTTTCTTTACTTAGCTGCTTTTTTTCTTGCCATAATGCAAATTATAGCAGTCTATTCAGTAGGACTATCAGCTGTGTATCCACCTGACTTCTCCTCAACGCCACTGATGGTCCCAACCCCATTTATA